>NW_022280042.1:4042440-4054958 GCF_004355925.1 Anarrhichthys ocellatus
AGATAGATAGATATATATATATATATATATATACACACACACACACATTAGTGCATGTCACTCTCTGTACAAGAAGCATGCATTGCTCACGCTTTGATAATTTGCATGTCCGACTGTTTACCGTCTTGTGCGCTGTTGCATGACTAACAAGGATTTTCCGCTGAACACTTATAACAGTCACAGTCCTGTCAGAGCTCCACCGAGGCCCCGGCGCATCCGTCCTCTCGCCAAACTGTTTCCCCCGAGCTCTCAATCACACAGCCGGAGCAGGAAATTGTGAATACTGGTGTCAGAATCGGTAAACATGTCTGTAATGTCATATGTCACTAATTGAAAGATTTGAGTATTTTTCCAGGGAACCATTGATTTCCATTCATTGTCAAACCCAACTTGCAGAGACTCGACGCACGCTTGAGATACAGAAGGTAATCATAGCGCCATTAGTCCCGATATGATGTTATTCACGTGGTGGTACGTTTGCAGTTACATTTTCAAAAAGTCTGGGGACATTGAGGACACTCCAGCTTTCAACATTTGATAGACAGCGACCTTTTTAATTCAAGACAAGAACCTCGCTTTGTTGTGACGTCCATGTTTTTCATCTGGGTTGGTCGCTGAGTCACCGGAGCTTTCAAAACGGGCCATGCTAATAGAAGTATTATCATGCAAGGATAATACACATCTAGCAAAAGTGACTAATACCTCATCTACACAGACTGTAGCCAGCTCATGCATGCAAGTGTAAATGCAATAAAAAAAAGCTTTAGAGGTGGTGGTTTGAGATGGATTCTATCAATGATCTATACGTAAGCTTTACTCTTCCCAAATGTAACTACGTCACGATGGAAGTAGCCACACACAGGGGGAAGTACCTGCTTTTTTTAAGCTTGCAGAAATAAGTAAAACCATTTGTTATCTAGAAAGTAGCAGTGTCGTATGTGCGTATTTGTAGCTAACCAATTAAACAGCTTAGTCACAATTATTCCATGCAGGTAAAACAATGTATAGACTAATAACACACACACACACACATACACACACACCAGTGGCGGGCCGTCAGGGCCTGCAAGGCCTTCTCTGCTGGCCTAAACAGAATCACAAAGCTATATATATATATTTTAAAAAAAAATAAAAATCTATTTTATAATTTAATATTTTTTCTTAAATACACTACATGTATTGTAATTTACAAAAATATTTTTCCTATTATCTTATTTTCTCATTGCACAGCTACTGTCTTCCTCAGTTGCTCTGCTTCCAGTGCAGCTTGTTTTAAGTAGAGCTTTTATCCAATCAGATTTCACCTCTGTGTCTCTAGGTAAGAACAGAGGCCCGAGGCCTGCAGAGTCTCAAGTGCATCCAGTGCAGATTAAAGTGAATGGGGACGATATTGTTGATTGGCATAGTGTTCAACCAATCAGATCTTTAGTTTGACATGTTGGGCGTATTCTTTGACTATCAGAGCCTGCGCGCCGGCCTATAATGACGTCAGCATTACATGCCGCCAGTGTCCGTGTGTAGCTTTCCCGCGAGGTACAGAGTGTGCTGTGATTGGTCAGTGGGCGAGCACGTGACTATCGTGAAACGAAACTTAATAGCCAGTAGAGGCTGATGGGTAGTGAATCACATCACGTGATGCAGCTCAGCCAATCAAAATGCATTCTGACTGAGTGAGATGCACCATGATAGAGGAACCTGAGCCGTGGAAAGACATTGCAGAGCAGTACGTTCAACGCTGCAGTTGTGAAAGTAAAATCCTATGATAATCTCTTTGGGTTGCGGCTTGTCATTAAGGAATGACAGTGGATCCCACAGCCAGACCAGCTGAGAATATTATATTTATGCTCTAGCATTACTCAGACGACTCCTACCGAACGGTTTAATACGAAGATGTACATAGTTACAGCCTGAAAAAGGAATAACAGCTGTGGCGCTACAATGTGGTTATGAGGTGGTATTTCAGCTGCAGGACAGCAGTGAAGGCCCAGGTATAAAATGCACGGCCCGACACTCTCTCTCACACACACGCGTGCACATCGGCTGCATTCACACAAAGTCCAGCAATGTGTACCCTTCCTGCAGAGGTGAGGTCGTGTTTATTTATGCTTTAGTATGTAAACCCGCCGTGAAACAATCAGAAAAACATTTGTTTATTCTTGGCTCTTGCTAACGCTTCTCCCACTCGTCTTTCACTCTCTAGCTCGCTCGACCACCGCCGCTGCTTTCTAGCATTCGCTGAGTCGAGGACGAGGGGCCATCTTTGAATGTCATCTTTACAAAACAGTTCGCGAGAGAGCTAATTTACTGTATAATGTTGTATACATAAGTGTGTGCTTACAATCTCCAATAAAAAAATGTGACCAGGGAAACTTGTCTTCACACAATCTAAAGAAGTGTCAGCACTCATGTTGTTCACTAAGCAGCTCAGCAGATGGCTGAAAAAAGATGGGATCTCAATGACATGTACTTGAATGAAAAAGAGGGGGGGGGGTGTCCAGCGTGTATTTCCATCTACAAGTTCTATTTGAGATGAATTATGAATAGTCTCTCTGTCTACAGTCCTTTGTCCTTTACTAGTGAAATATTGTAGTATATATTATACGTCTTGCTCTCAGCAGCGTCCTTTTGTTTCTTGTTTCGTTGCTTTATCTGCTCCTGCGGTGCTCGTCGTCATTCAGCCGGCGAGCTTCCCTAATGTGAAGGTGCATCGCATGAGAGCGTTCTCTCGTGAAAAAGAAAGCAAAAAAAAACAAAAAGAAACACACTACATGCGCTACACCACCATCTAAATCTGACCCCCTATCAGTTTATTTAAAATCACAGAAACCTTTCAACCAATTCAGCCTATTCAAGTCCCTTCTTCTTGCCTCCTTTGAGTGTGCCGGTGTGGTGTCGCCTCATGCTTTGTCACCCGAGGCTGGCAGCAGACAGTAATGCCTCGCTGTCTAAAAATCCACTTGAGAACAGCAGAACTACCTCACTCACTTGACAGCCGCCGAATGAAGCACTATATGGATGAGCAGATGAATGCTATATAATGGGCCCGAGAGTTGAGTCTGCAAAGTTCGGTTTTTTTTTGTCCTCTATTTTCAAATGCTAACCGGCCTCCGCATCACATGGCGCATAAAGAGTGTCCCCTGTCTCTTGTCCTGCTGCCGGGGACTCTATTATGAGCTTTTATCTCTTTTCATTGACAAGAAAATGGATACGTACGGTGGCCCTGAGGGCTCAAACAGAGACAACCCACAAGCAAACACAAAACGTGCCACAAATACAGTGACAAGCAAATACTGACACGTGCTGCGGCGACAACACAAATATATGAAAGCAATGCAAGTACGGAAAATAGAATTAAATAAAAACACCACAAAACAATATGCAGTGCATAAAATCAAGCGAATATCGTTTACATGTGTTAAAATTGAAGAATTTGTTTCTCAATTTGCCCGTCTGGTATTTCTTTGGAGGGTTAATTGTTGAATGTTATTCTTCAGTTGCATTTCATTGAGCTCAAATTAAAAATAAGGTTTTTAGTTGAAAGATTTTAGATGAAGGTTGCATAAAAAAAACAATTATATATTTTTTGGTTACCTTAGAATCAGATAAAAATACTCCATACACTTGATTTGAAGGCTGCAGCACGTAGACACACCGAGGAACACATGCACACCAGCTCTATTGTTGCAATTTCGCCCACAACACCTTTCAACGACGCCGCCGAGCACACAAACATGAGTAACCTCTCATGATGCGCATCTGGAGCACAAACGTGAATAGGTAATTGGGGTCACAAATCCCATGCGGCGCTGAGAGCCCCGCTCCTCCTCTACACAGCCATGTTTACGTGTGGGTGTCTCTCGGTTAATGTAAAAATTGAACACCACTCCGGGGTCAGCGCACACACTCTCCCCATCAGCTTTGCCCCCGGCTTCAGCACCCAAATGAATATGCATGCCTGCCCTCATTTGCATCTTTGAACTGCGCCCGTCTTCGCATGAGCTAATGACGAGCTGGAGAGGAAGAGGAGGGAAGAGAGAGGGCTTGAAGGGTGGTGGAGGAAGCGGTAATGTGTGTGTGCTGAGGGGAGGGCGGTTATCCCCGGCGGCCACATGCAGGTGTTTAAGCTCGGGTGAGTGCGAGCGCTTGGCCTTGAGCGGGCCAAGGTTAGTGCCGCGTTTGACTCCGACACTTCACCTTTCTGTAGCAGCTCTCCATGCTCTCCAGCAGGCGCAGGAGGAGGAGGAGGGCTTGAAGTGGGAGGTGGGTGAGATGATGAGGGGAGCGCTGTATGCCAAGAGTTTGTGTCTGCGGTTGTTGCGAGGGATTGACAAGAAGGGATAGAGGGAGGTGGGTGCCTGTATAACACAGGATCCCTACGTAAGCTCTTCAAAGTGAGCAAAAGATGCCAGCAATTACTGCAGGTGTTCCACCAAGAGTACGAAAACAAAAGGTCAGGCTTCAAACAACACCTTCTTGGACTGTTTTCAGTGGGGGAAAAAAGGGATAAAAGAATGCTTTTCGGTGGAAAGATTTAATGACTAAATGCAAATATGATGAAAAGCATCTGCCTTTTTTGTCACCGTCAGGGAAAAAAAGCACACTTGCTGCACTTGTTTGTCTTTCAAGCAATATTCACAGGGTGCTTGTACAACTCTTCTGCCATTGGGTTACAAAATGTATGTCCAATTATGTTGGCTCAAACGGTGACGTCACCAAGTTTTGCTCATGTAGCCGACCTCGCCACATATTCTCAGGCTAAACATCAAAGAGTGACTGAAAGAAATCTAACTTCAAATGCTCGAAGTTTGGAAAAACAGATATCTTCAGCCTCATAGCGTCACATCGCAACTGGAGTCCATGCAGCAAAGACAAAAACAAGGCTTTTATCCCGTGCGATGACACTGATTGATGAGCTTCTTTTTTTTTTTTACAGCCGCTGTCGCCGTTTGTTGCATGTTTCCCCAGCTTTTACTAGCTGCTTTCATGTTTACCAACGCCGGCAGGGGGCTGTCATTTCTAAAATAAATGCCGCAGGTCATTCTGCTGCTTTATGATAAGACGCAATGAAATAATCCTCATAAAATAAAAATGATTAAGGGGTTGCGTTTCATTGCTAAAGTGAGAGTCGCGCGTTGGTGACGTTTATTGCGTCCGCGTAAAGTTGTATTGAACAACATAAAATGTGCTGTGTGTGTGTGCGCCCTGCTGGACTCAACGGCCAGATTCCATTTGAAAGTTACGAGCTTAGAAACCACTGAGGCTTATAATTAAACATTCAAACAAGAACTTTAACATTAATGAAGTCCCACTCAGTGCTCCCTTAGTCTCTGGTAATCTACGGTTTCACTAAATTCCCCCTTTTTGTATCATCTCCTTTCACAGCTTTAGGAAATATGTTGCGGGTGTTTGTGAGCGTGTAGTAACAGCGTGTATGTGCGTGGTTTTGGAGGCGTTAAACAGCTCGGCAACACCAATTTTTCATGGATTACCTCTGCCACGAAAACGTATCCGCACATAGTGCAAAAGACTAGCATCTGAATGAAAACACTAATCTCTTCCCTGTTTGATCTTGATTAAACATCTTGTCAGATTTGTATGATTATGGTAATCATAGCGACTTTTGATTTTGGCAGACGGGGGGGGGGGGCGGGGGGGGGGACGAGTCAAATCAAACAGGGTAAGCCGATTACACAGCTTTGACGTTTTCCTTGAAGACGGAAATACATCTGAAAATGATGTTTTGCTGATGCCGCGGCAACACGATGACACAACACAAATGGCTCTGGTCGTCATTTGTGAAAATGCAAATCTAAGTGTGTGTTGTTAAAAAGAACTGATTTCTGGTAAGAAGTGATGTTGGTTCAAAGTGAATCAAAGTAAACACTAATGGCATCCTGTGTGTTAGCAGGGTTTGATTAGCAGCAGGGGGTTAATCTGTCCTTTCCTCTTCCTGATGACATTCATTTCTTTCTTCCAGCAGAGTAAAGACGTGAAAGATTACACATGAAATGCATGTTTTGTGAAAGTGGATAGTTTTTAAGAGCCAGTATCTTTAGAAACTAGAAAGCAGCTTTTGTTCGCAGTGCTAAAGAAAGTGTGCCTACAACCCATATCCTGGACAAATTAGGACAAATGATGTCTCTCCACGCAGTTATCAAAGTTGTGAAACAGTAGGAACCCTGCCTTAAAGCAGTTTCATGCCTACTTATTCCCACTAGCATTGCTACCAGGTCCTGACCATTTCTGCTTCCAGAAAAATAGATAAAATATAAAATACCAGCTCCGTTTGCCTCTTAAACCCCTCAACAATCCCTTTCAGAGCCTCACTTCTGCGGCAACAAACTCGTAAAAGGTGGAGAGCTCTGAAATGTTCCCTCTGTTTTCCTGACAGCATGTCACAAGGTTAAAACCTCACTCCGGAGATCAGATATGATGGCAGAAGGCTGTCGTGTCAAATTGAGGACACACCGCCACAATGCGACACCCCAAGTCTGCCTTTTTTCTTTACAGGCTGGAAGCTACACACTCTACTGTAGGCAAACCCCTTTTGTCTTTCTCTCTCTGTCCACACACAGACACATATATATTCATACTCGGCTCAGGACACAAATGGGCGTGCTCTTGCTGGGAGAGGTGTTCTTGTGCCTCATGTGTCACTGACTCGCTGTGTTCAGGCACAACGAGCAGGAAACATTTTCTTACCCGTTTCACCTGCCTGCCTTAAGATGCTGTATTCCTGTCTGAGTCCCACATTCCTGTCAAATCTTCAAGCCTCTCCTCCAACGTTTTATTTTTTACCCCCTATGCTCCTTGCCTCCATCGCTCGATTGAGAAAGACACACCACGTGCACCAAAAAAAAAAAAAAAAAAAAAAAAAAAGTGCCCGTGTGTTGCTCATGTCATCCTCACAGTTACATGGAAATAGCATCACAGAACCTCCGCCCCCATCTGCCGTCGACAAGGCCAGGCAGAGCCCTCTCCGTCTCTGAAGGGAGCTTGGTTTCAGCACCACGGACAGCGCTGCTGCTGCTACCACTAGATGCTGTGTGCTGGGGCAGATCAGCACTGGCAGCTGGACAGCTCCCCCTCCAGCCTGCCTCCTGGCTGGCCCCATGGCGGAGAAGAGGCCAGCTGGGCCCCAAGATATGTGATCTTCAACCTGCCGGGGCCCTCGGGGGGGAGCCGGGGGATGACAGGACAGGGAGACGGATCAAAGATAAAATCAAAACAAACACAAAGACAAACTGACACGTGGCCGGGTTGGTGAGAAGACGAAAGGAATGAGTTCGAAAAAATTTACTTCTTTAAGAAATATTTCACATCCTTTCGTCTCCCCCCCTGTTGAATGTCCTCTCGGTCGCCTGTATCGCCCTGTATCCGCTCGACTTGCGCTAAAAGAATATTCTTCAAACTTACAAAGACTGAATTCAGAGAGTACATGTTTGATGTCGTATCTCAAAGAATAAACCTAAAATACGGCACATGCAGGATTTGTGTAGATCCGTTTTTGGAAAGGAAAAGGGTGGGGCTGCACTCGACCGGTTTAACTGATAGCTTCACTGAACCGCAATAACATCAGCTCATCCAAAGTGAGCTTTGCTTGGCCCAGCGGACAGCAGTGACCATTTTCTATGGGATGCTAGAAGTCAAGGATTTGTCCTGTTCTTGTATTCGTCCTAAGTATTTGAATGCCCAATAGATGTTGCCTTGGATCCAGTGTCAAAAAAAGCCTCAAAATGATTCACTCTAAAGTCAGTGTTGTCACCCACTACTCTGTAGCACGGAGGATACACATACGACTCAAATTACAAGCCATTAAGTCCATCTAAAATAGCAGCACACAGAAAGGCAATAGAGCCATAAAGGAAAATGGAGAGACACTTGTCTAAGGAGAGTTCTCACACACACACACACACACACACACACACACACACACACACACACACACACACACACACACACACACACACACACACACACACACACACACACAGCGTCGTCCTTCCTGTGAACCTTGTAGTCACAGTCTGGGGACAGTGGGACAGTGGCCTGGAGGTTCAGCAGTGAGCTTGTTACAGCAAGGTTGCCTTTTTCAGGGAAAATCTATGTGGGGAAATTGAGTGAGAAAGACTTTCCGCTCCTTTAACATCCTCCGTCGAGGTGCCCTTGAGCAAGATCCCGAACCGCACTTTGCTCGTGGGGAATAGCCGAGTGGCCGACAGCAGTAGAGGGCAGTTACACAGAGCAGCAACACTGTCACGATGTGTTATAGCGCGGGTGTGAAGGTTTTTTTTTTTTTTTTTTAAGGTCACTGAGATGAGAACTAGTTAGTGTTTTTCTTTGGGAGTAACGAATTGTGAAAGGAGTTGAAATGATTTGGTGAGAAAGCCAGGTTCAAGGACAATCCGCTGCACCACTGCTGCCTGCCTGCCAAAAGGTGGGAAACTAAAAGTGTGAAATCAAAGAGCAAAAAAAAAAAAAGCAGAGCTCAAGTTAAGATAACAGGGAAACAACAGAGCAATGAAGTGGGATAGAAGTGTCAAAAGCTGGCAGATAAAAAGAAAAAAGAGCCCATTAACAGCTAACCTGCAGACCAACATGTGTGAACGCCATCCTCCATGATCTGCACCAACCACACAGTGTGGTGAAAGATACAGTACCGAGTGCAGCATTAAACCAGTTGTTAATTTGAGCGAGCCAGACTAATCACCAGAGGCAGAGAGACAACAAGAGGCCGTGTGCGCTTTGATGCAAGCAGACAGGAACTTCTCAGAGGCATTCACATGAATTAGGCTCAAAGTGAGGCTGGGCGTAAGCTGACACACCTGTTTCTTTCCGCGCCGCGAGGACTCAGCCTGCCGACCGGCCCTCCCGCAGAGCCGAGTACAGTAGCACTTCAGAGGGCTCCCTGGGATCTCTTAGAAGCCAAAGTTACGGGCTAAATTGCTCACCGCTGTGACTCTAACTAGAATACACATTAAGCTTTTTAGCCTTCATTCAATTGCGTTTTTTTGTAAGTATATTGAAAAAAAATACAGCCTGCAGTTTGTTAACGATATCAAACAGCTCCTGCTGTAAGATGTGGGATTTCAGTCGATAACGTCACATTGAGATATTTTCATCGCAGCTAAAACTGACAAAGACAGATCATAAAAACACTCGCATGGTATTCGCACCTCAACAATGAAGCATTTTAAATTTACACGTTTGCTTCTTGCTAATGAAGAATTTCTTCAACTCAGCCTGGAAGATGAAACTACCACTCACTTGCTCCTGTTATACAGTCTCTTGGAATATAGGTGGCGGACGCAACAAGTGCACATCTGCTGCCAGCGAGTTAGTCACAACATAACATACGTTCCAAACATTTAAAAAAGACGCAGATAAAAGCAGGCTGAGGGAGAGTAAGGACACGGTGAAGAGAATATAAATACTTCACCACAAAATAAGCCTTTACCATCTAGAGCATTACAGCTGGAGAACGTGTATGGGTAGGATTTGTCTTTTCATATTAAAGTTAAAAAGACGTTTCTGCATTTCCTTTTTGCGGCATTACTGTTCCAGCAGATTGCGGCATCACTGGTCAGCTCCCATATGCCAGTCTGTATACATGTATCACAAACTAATACTGAAAAAGCTTTCATACCTGCGAGCAGCACAGAACACTGTTAATCGCGTACTGCTGGGCACTGAGCAAATCTGGGGATTAAATGTCTCGCTCAAGGGTGCATGCACAAAACTTGCTGATTGAGAGAAAAACATTTCAGCAGAACTAGATTTTCGCAACGAGCCTGGGAATTATTTCATGTACAGAAAGGGGGAATTAAAGACTACACATCAAGGCTGAGAGACAATGGCTCCCCCTTATCTCCCGGAGGAGAATTATTTGAATATCAACACAGGATCCCGTCTCAGCGACGATGAGACATGGAATATTTGTAGGTAGCAGAAAGGAAGAAGGAGATGAAAAGAAAAAAGAAGGGGATCAGGGACAGATTCACTGACTCAGATGGGTAAATAAGACAAAGACGGAGGAAAGAAAAGCAGACTGAGGGGGGGAAATGAGAACGAAAGATTTAGTTTTGACAGGCGGCAAAGAAAAAGACTGAGTGAGCGTGAAGGCAGCGGCTCGTCATTAGCAGCGTCCCTCCCTCCTCGTCACTGACAACCAACACAGCCGTATCTGCATCCGAGCATCTAAACGTTATCGAATGGCCCACGGAGCTATGAAGCGGAGAAGAAAAGGTGGAATTGCATTCTAACGCCTCCGATTAGGCTGATCAATAACGGCCTGTTGGAGTTCTGCCGGCAACGCAACAGAGGGGGAAGAGCAGATGGGAGTCCGGGGGAGAGGAGGGTGGGACGATAATGAAGGGATGATGAGGATGTGATTGAGGGAGAGAAAAGACGAAAGGAGAGGGAACAGGAGAACAGAGGAATAGTGCCGGGGAAGAGAGTGGTGCAAAGTCAGACGAAGGATGGATTAGAAGTGTGTTCAAGAGTGAGGCACAAAAGGGGAAGAAGAGGGAAACAGTTAGACTACAGCAGATGGGCAGATTATTATTGTGACGCAGGAAGAGCTGAGGAGGGCACAGGTGGAGAGAAGAGGGAGAGAAAGCAGGGGTAGCCCAGCACTTGAGTGAAAAAACAACATCTCTGCCCTCTCCCCCGTTGGTGATTTCCCCAGAGAGGAGGAGGGCAGCAGTGGCTAAAAATGTATCAGTCAGTTTCGTTGCTGCCGTTTCTTCCTCCTTCCGCCAGGTTTCATTCCGTTTACCGACATCCAGGTGGACCGGGACAATATAAGTATGTCACATCAAATAAGGATTTTCACCGTCGCTCATCTTACCAGCCTCTGCACAATCTTAATACGGATAGCTCGCTCATTATTTCCCCATTTGATCCCCCCCCCCCCCCGTGCTGTTTTTTGGTGTGTGGATCAGCAGATAACGTGAGAACAAACAAACGTCAACAGAGCAAGATGCACCACGGATAACTGTCTTTGTGTGCAGGCTAACTGTCAGATAGCTGCGCTCTGTTTGCTAAATGATAAGCTCGCCTCCCAAAACATGCCGAGCACATAGCAAACACCAGATTTGAGTCTGGGCAGGCAAGCATATAAGCCATTTCATGCTCAGCGTGAGCTACAGGTGTTCAGCTGAATATGCATTCACACACACACACACACACACACACACACACACACATGAATGTTTTAGTCTCACACACATAAATCAGAAGGCTCAAACACATTTTGAATTCTAGCTTTAAAAGTCACATCTATAAGAAAATTTACATAATTTATTCCCATTCCATGCACTATTAAAACTAAACAACAAGCGCTGCATGTTGTGGCTTATTCCTGTACACTTTAGATAACAGGTTCATCTGAATGTGTGGATGACTTCAGGTCCATGTGTGCATGAGTTCCACCACCTCACTGTTCCTGCTAAGATGACCTTAAGAAAGGGTGGCGGAGCTGCATACGCTGCTGATTCACATCTCTGCTCTTACTGGAATACATATGTGCAAACATGTGTCAGAGATATCGCTTCAGCCGCTGCTGTGCTACTGGAACTCTTGGGGGAAGCTTGCTGTGTAAAAAGAAACATCTTTGAAGAAATATTCAGTCCACGTGCATTGGACGTTATGCGATTATCTTTTATTCCACACATTCGTCTTCCTTGTAGCACCTACAGTACCCACAATGCAACTTGTAGTCTTCAAGTCCAACTGACGCTGACTCAGATGACGCCACTTTCACAATTCATCAGATGTCACACTCCTCCCTCTGGAGCTATAAATAATAATAACTTTTATTTTACGAAATCCACAATTCTCTTTTTAGGGCCACATACAAATAAAGTTATTTGCTCTTGTCTTACTTCATGCTCCTACAACCTTGACCAAAAATGATGAACTCAAAGTTAATTTTGGCAAACTAAGACAGCTGAAGTTTCTGCTGAACCAAGAATGTGGAATTTGTCCTCCAAGGACTCACTTCATGGATTTTTCAAGGGCTTAAGATAGGTGTGAAGAAACACGTGAACCCATCCTTTAATATGTCTCAGAAAAGTCCCTAGATTTAAACATAGAAATGACGTGTTGTTATAAATTGCGATGACATACTCCATATCAGTGACAAACAATTCGGGTTAAATGAGGCAGTTTAACCCCAATTCTGCGATGTGTTCTGGAGGAAAACCTTATTAGCCTTTGCAAATGACATCAGTCTCGGTTTGTTTGTCATTAAAAATCACCATCTGTAATCAAGTTTTCCTCTTTTTTTTTTTTCCTCCAAATCAGCTTTTTCACAGGAGGCAGGAAGACACCAAAAAAACAAGTGTGTCTATCTTTAACAGAATGAACGTTTTAATGAAGGTTGTCTGTTCTGTTGCTCCCAGCTCAGCCGTGATGCGCCACTATGGGACCTGCTATCTGATTGGCTGTTTGCCAGCGTTACAGGAGGGGAGGGATGGATGCGGGGTAAGGGGGGGGGGGGGGGGGGGGGGGGGGGG
>NW_022280042.1:4055058-4065270 GCF_004355925.1 Anarrhichthys ocellatus
GGGGGGGGGGGGGGGGGGGGGATGTGCACCAAGCTTCGAGAGCTCCAGATGGCTGTGATTTATGGACCTCTCAGAATGGTGGGACTAATGAGCGCTACTCGACATGTGTTCGGGACGGAGGGACCGTGTTCGGCCATCACTCCGTCTTTGAGGAGGGGGCTCTCGGACGTTGCATCATAAGTACTAATGGACGGTGAAAGCGCTGCAGACGCAGGCTAGCAATCCTTCTGCTGTGTTGGATGCAAACAGATCAGAACAAGATGCAAGTCCATGCGGTTAGGAACAGTCTTAAAGGAACGGTGATTCATCTGTAAACGTAAGCATGAACGCTATTTTAACTACAAGTACATTGTTCAGCCCCTGGACATGTTTCTCTTCATGTTGATTGAACATTATTATACAGTCTATATCATCTACAAGCAGTCTAAACTGTTATTTTATGTTGCCAAATATCCCCCTCTGTGACCTTACCATCTCTAATCCAACCGTTATTATTTTTGTCAACTACTTATGTGATTACTGAGCTATTTGCACAGCAGCAGAGATTATTACAGTTACCATTTTTATAGATCAGTGTAATCCCATTACATGGATGTGTTGCTCCTCTACCCAGCAGTATGCTCCAGGTAAGTATGAGCAAAAGGTTAAATTGACAATGCATGGTGTATTCAAAAATAGCAACTTTTAAGGAATTAAGAAAATCAGCCCTGCTTATATATAGATGCTGTTTGTTTCCCCCGACAGTCCCACGTAATCCCCGAGTGAAGCAAAACATGTACGTCACAAAAGCGTTGATGATATTCACCCGACAACAAGCCCCGCTGCTTTCTTGCAGCTAAATGTCATCAGTCACGAGCCGAGCACTATAAGCTGTTTACGCACAATCTCTCTCATTATGAGACACTACGTAATTAAAAGCCTGCCAAAGAAATGATGAGGAAATGAAAAGTGAGAACATATGACAAAGCATCGATACAAGAGACGGCGTTAAAACTTATTCTGCATCATTATCACTCACTCAAGTATGCTTTTGTCGACAAGGTTTACTTCACTACATGTGAATCAGATTCATTATGTCAGTTCTCTTCACCTGCATCATTATCATAATGACAGACACAGAACAGGCAATTTATTTCATTTCAGGTATGTAAATTAATTTCCTGCAGGCCCTGTACATAACAATCTCTACATTAAGTGTAAATACGACAATTTGATGTTTTAAGTGCCGCATTATTTCTTGGCAAGAACCAGCTGCCGGGAAACCGGCGGAGATTCCAGGAAGTTACTGGTCCCGGGCCAAGAAATAGTCTGGCACATGATCCCCAGTAAAACTGCTATGTGACGGTTTTACACACTTTGTACAGATTCAACAAACAAGATAAAAAAAATGTCGATCAGTGTGAGCTTCAGAGGTGCTAGTGGGCTGATTGTGTTATACAGAGCCAGGCTAGCCGTTTCATGTCTTTATGCTAAGCTAAGTTAGCGGGCTGCTGGCAGTGGCTTTATACTTGGTGTACAAACATGAGTTCATATTAATCTGCTCATCTAACCCCTGACTATTTCGTTAACTGCCCTGCAGCATTCTTACATTAATACATCAATGTAAGAAGGAATGATTACACTGTTATTAGGTTTATTCAGCTTTAGGGATCATCAATAGCATCCTCTTCCTTTCTTTTCTTTCTTCGACGTTACCAAACAAAGCATAAATCATACAATATGTTGCATTTAATATGAATAAATGTCAATTGTGCCCCTCTATCGAGGATTACCCCCAGAGTCATTTAACTATTGGATCTTCTAAACACCAACGAAGTGGCTCCCTCATCCGTGCAGAGACGCTCCAATGGCAATATGGGCTGTTAACACGAGACAGCATCCCCAATGGCAACTGTCTCAGTCAGATAGGGAAAAAGTCTCGAGTCAAGTGGGAGCAAATAGAGCTGCGAAGGTCTAATCATGAGGATATTACTTTGCAAAAGACCTTCTCCAAAGACAGCCGAGTGTGAGAGGTGTCATTTTCAAAGCGGATGGAAGCACGATGAGATAACACCTGTCAAAAAGTCAAACTGCAATCTAAGAACAATCTTCAGTTGTCAACCACAGCGCCTGTATTCTCCAATGCAAACAATATAAATGAGTCGAATACGATGGAGCCGAGAATAGAGTCCTGTGGGACCCCAAAGGCTTACACTGCTGTAAGCTGAGTGTCTTCTGCTGAACCTGAAATGCTGACCCAGTGGTTTTACATGGTCAAGTAGGTTTTCATTGATTAGCTGAAAACACAAAAACTGCAGTCACCTGCTTCAGTTTGTTACCATCAGAGGGAAAAGGTGTGGAATCTGAACTTTTTACACTTTATGGGGAGACCTCTAATGCAGGTGATGTGGAAATTGTAGCACAAATGTTCAAGAAAGTTAATTTAAGCACAAATCCGCTCTTCTGGCGAATTCTACCTAAAAGAAAAAGGCTTGGGAAACACTGTTCTTATGGATATAAAGGATAACTGTTGTACATCAGGTCAGAATAAGGTCCTCTGCATCCGTAACTGTCTTCTGATGTTACAGGAAGAGAGGAAAAAAAGCATGCTTGTTATATGCTTTGAGTCTGGATATAGAGAAGCTGAAAGTCTGGCTCCAAGTTTGTCCTCTTGGCTATGATATTTAAAAGGCAAACATAGTTGATGTAAGCACAAGGCAACACACAGACAAAGGTTTGTCTGGCTCAGACCCATTTACGCACAACTGTGACGGCACACACATTTACACTGAAGAGAACTGTGAGGAGGAAACGTCTGAACTGATTCCAACATGCACACACAGACAGTATCTCCTCACACACACAGAAAAGCTGACACAGGTAGAACCCAAACCACAGTGAGACTTCCTGAATATTTCATAATGTTTTCACTGGCCTGTCAGGAGAGTCGGAGAAGCACACAGTGTGTGTGTGTGCGTGTGCGTGGATATATATGCACAGATTTAAATACTATACGTGTGTGCTGACAGTTTTCTGGTGTGTGTTAGAGCATGTTTGTAGTGTGTGTGGCTGGGAGTGACAGGCCTGTGGCCAGCATACAGTCAGTTCATCAGGGCTCAGTGATGCGCCGCAGCGCAGGCAGGTCACATGATGATGTTAGAAGGGTGGCAGGCTTAGTGAAATACTAGGAAAAATGTTTTTTTGAAAAGTAGAAAAAGGAAATCAATCAGCCTTTCTCTAATTTCAAATGTTAATATTTGAAGGTGAGTTTGTGTTTTTGGCCTCGTCAAAAGACAATATGCTTAAACAATATGTGGAAATATAATTAAAAATATTTTTTACAGGATACACTGGATTCACTTCACATTTAGTTGTTGATCCATTGTTAATAATAAATTATTGATTTAAATGACATATTTTCTTATTTTCCGAATTACAATTTGCTTGGAATTATGAATGTGTACAACAAAATGATATGACATGATAGCACAGTATGTTTACACCTAAATACTAGTATTATATTCCAAAGGAAGTTAATAAATGATATTAAATTATTGCCCAGCAATACATACTAGTAGCAGCTGCTGCTGCATTTTCCTCCAGTGGTGTTGACAGTGGCGGGCCGTCAGGGCCTGCAAGGCCTTCTCTGCTGGCCTAAACAGAATCACAAAGCTATAGCTATTTTATAATTTTACTTAAATACACTACATGTATTATAATTTATAAAAAATATTTTTCCCATTATCTTATTTTCTCATTGCACAGCTACTGTCTTCCTCAGTTGCTCTGCTTCCAGTGCAGCTTGTTGTAAGTAGAGCTTTTATCCAATGAGATTTCACCTCTGTGTCTCTAGGTAAGAACAGAGACCCAGGCCTGCAGACGGAGGCCTGCATCCATGTGCAGTTTAAGTGAATGGGGACGATATTGTTGATTGTCATATCGTTCAACCAATCACATCTTTAGTTTGACATGTTGGGCGTATTCTTTGACGTATCAGAGCCTGCTAGCCGGCCTATAATGACGTCAGCATTAGTGCAGCTCAGTGTCCATGTACAGCTCTGCCGCAAGGTGCAGAGTGCGCTGTGATTGGTCAGTGGGCGAGCACGTGACTATCGTGAAACGAAGATTGACAGCAGAGGCATGTCGGGTAGTGAATCACATCACGAGATGCAGCTCAGCCAATCAAATATGGGCATTCTGACTGAGTGAGATGCACCATGACACAGAGGACTGAGACGAGGAAAGACATTGCAGAGCAGTACATACAATGTTCAAGTTGTGAAAATAAAATCATAAGATATCTTTGGGCCGTGATTTGTCATTAAGGAGTGATGGTGGGTCCCAGAGAAAGACCAGCTGAGAACCACTGTCCTCCATGAGCACAGAAGAAATTATATTTTCCTGAATATAAGCTTCTGCGTTTTCCAGATGCTCTAGTACTATTCAAACATATTGCAAGTCTCGTACCGAACGTTATGTACATTTAATACGTACGTAGGTACGTACATTTAATACGTACGTAGGTACGTACATTTAATACGTACATTTAATACGTACGTAGGTACGTACATTTAATACGTACGTAGGTACGTACATTTAATACGTACGTAGGTACGTACATTTAATACGTACATAGTTAGCCTTAGAAACTGATAATATATGTGGTGCCATCATGTGGTTATAAGGTGGTATTTCAGCTGCAGGACAACAGTGAAGGCCTAGGTATAAAATGCACGGCCCGCCACTGGGTGTTGATCAGTTTTCAGACATAATATTACAAAAAAGAAAGTAAAGGAAGTTCTGCTGTAGTGGAAATAACAAAATTGTCTTTACACCTGAGAGTAAACTCCTCCAGATCTCTTGTATTCAGAAGGCGATGGTGCAGCATCACCCTCCGTAATATACAGGTGCTGGTCATATAATTAGAATATCATCAAAAAGTTGATTTATTTCACTAATTCCATTCAAAAAGTGAAACTTGTCTATTATATTCATTCATTCATTACACACAGACTGATATATTTCAAATGTTTATTTCTTTTAATTTTGATGATTATAACTGACAACTAAGGAAAATCCCAAATTCAGTATCTCAGAAAATTAGAATATTACTTAAGACCAATACAAAGAAAGGATTTTTAGAAATCTTGGCCAACTGAAAAGTATGAACATGAAAAGTATGAGCATGTACAGCACTCAATACTTAGTTGGGGCTCCTTTTGCCTGAATTACTGCAGCAATGCGGCGTGGCATGGAGTCGATCAGTCTGTGGCACTGCTCAGGTGTTATGAGAGCCCAGGTTGCTCTGATAGTGGCCTTCAGCTCTTCTGCATTGTTGGGTCTGGCATTTCGCATCATCCTCTTCACAATACCCCATAGATTGTCTATGGGGTTAAGGTCAGGCGAGTTTGCTGGCCAATTAAGAACAGGTATACCATGGTCCTTAAACCAGGTACTGGTTGCTTTGGCACTGTGTGCAGGTGCCAAGTCCTGTTGGAAAATGAAATCTGCATCTCCATAAAGTTGGTCAGCAGCAGGAAGCATGAAGTGCTCTAAAACTTCCTGGTATATGGCTGCGTTGACCTTGGACCTCAGAAAACACAGTGGACCAACACCAGCAGATGACATGGCACCCCAAACCATCACTGACTGTGGAAACTTTACACTAGACCTCAAGCAACATGGATTGTGTGTCTCTCCTCTCTTCCTCCAGACTCTGGGACCCTGATTTCCAAAGGAAATGCAAAATTTACTTTCATCAGAGAACATAACTTTGGACCACTCAGCAGCAGTCCAGTCCTTTTTGTCTTTAGCCCAGGCGAGACGCTTCTGACGCTGTCTGTTGTTCAAGAGTGGCTTGACACAAGGAATGCGACAGCTGAAACCCATGTCTTGCATACATCTGTGCGTAGTGGTTCTTGAAGCACTGACTCCAGCTGCAGTCCACTCTTTCTGAATCTCCCCCACATTTTTGAATCGGTTTTGTTTCACAATCCTCATCTTTTCCTTCCCTTCGCCTCTCTATTAATGTGCTTGGACACAGAGCTCTGTGAACAGCCAGCCTCTTTTGCAATGACCTTTTGTGTCTTGCCCTCCTTGTGCAAGGTGTCAATGGTCGTCTTTTGGACAACTGTCAAGTCAGCAGTCTTCCCCATGATTGTGTAGCCTACAGAACTAGACTGAGAGACCATTTAAAAGCCTTTGCAGGTGTTTTGAGTTAATTAGCTGGTTAGAGTGTGGCACCAGGTGTCTTCAATATTGAACCTTTTCACAATATTCTAATTTTCTGAGATACTGAATTTGGGATTTTCCTTAGTTGTCAGTTATAATCATCAAAATTAAAAGAAATAAACATTTGAAATATATCAGTCTGTGTGTAATGAAGGAATATAATAGACAAGTTTCACTTTTTGAATGGAATTAGTGAAATGAATCAACTTTTTGATGATATTCTAATTATATGACCAGCACCTGTATGCTGGGAAAGTCAGGCAGACGCTGGCCAGCTTGTTAGAAGACTAGCAGACCCAGAGCTGTGGTGGTGCTGAGGGCAGCTTCTCCCTCTGCCTTTCCTCCTCCTTGCACCCCCCCTCTCTGGTATTTTTTTCTCACCTCCCTCACCTCCTCCCCAGACACTCTCCTCTCAGTTTGTTTCTGTCTGCTTGTTACCCTCTCAGTCCATTCTTTCTTCATGTCCCTCCCCTCCCTCTCCCTCTATCGCTCTCAGTAACAGGTGAGTTCCCAGAACTAATTACAGGAGGCTTTCCCAGGGGGCAGCGGGGGCCGGCTCATTTGCAGGCGGAGGGAGAGCGCGAGAAGGCTGTCTAATAACATTTTCTACCGCCTGATTAAAAACAGCCCATAAATCACTTGTCCACATGGGTCTATGCACACACACACGCGCATGTATACACACGCGCATACACTGTAGTCTCAAATAGAGCCATCAGCCACATGGTTTTAATACACATTAAAATACTGTACAACCAATTTGACGGCCTGAAGGACACACACACACACACACACATTTCCTCACTGGCTCACTGCCATACAAAGCCACCACTGATTAGGCTATTTATACATTCATATAATGTTACAGTGTAGTCGTAGGTTTTATATAGTCCACATGTATGCAACACATCCTGTTTATTTCTCATTTTATTTTATGCGATGAGGGAATAAAAACGTAAAAAGATAATGACCTCCGTGACGAATTTGAACAACGGGAATCAATGATGTCAAGAGTACGTGCAAGTGATTTCAGTGATGAGCAGTAAACTCATTAATGCATCTCACTCTACGATACCCTCGCCATTGATCTTCCTCACCGGCCTCGTTTGTTGTTCGCATCCGTACACGACGGAACGAGGAATCGAACATGTGATGGAGATGACAGGCGGCCAGTGACAGTGCATGAAGAAATGTAGGAGCTTCCATCCGGGATGTTAAGGGTTAATGTCCAGTTCTGCAGCTATTGTATGATTATTGAATGTCAGAAAATAGTGAAATTACTCATCACAATTTCCAAAAGTTCAAGGTGACCCCATCAAATGGCTTCTTTTGTCTGAGCGAACCATCTAAAACAGAAATGGATTATTACAAGAGAAGCAGCAAAACCATCTGCCTTGAAAAAATAAAAGTGTGCAATTATTATCATTTATTTTTTTTAAACTAAATGATTGATCGTCTATTTTCTTTCCGCTCTATCCGGTGCACAAACTTAAACCAGTCAGACTTTATGCAAATCGGCTGAATTTATCATTAATGACACATTAAAGTAGCAACCTGTGCCGACAGCATAGCGATGCTAAATCCATCTTGTATTGCATTAGTAATCCGCAATATGGTAGTTGTGATTAACATAATCTTTTTTTATTAACAGATAATTGGAATACATCAAATTTCAGTTGTGTTGTTTTTTCCTGCTGATTGTGGCGCCACTTAACTCTCTGCTTCTTCTTAGTGTTTAGCGGTGTATCGCCAAGTGGACTGGAGTGGCTATGTAGCGGTGCACAGAATGACGTCACACAGGCTCAATCTGGTGCTACACATTTAATGAAAATGGTTCTGTAAAATACAAAGATATAATATATATGTTTAGGTATGCAGTCGCTTCTCAGCACTTTCTTCTTCTGTCCTGTTCAGAGATTCTCCTATTCTTGCGTATTCACCATATTTAATACTAAACAGTAGTAACAAAACAATAATATGAGCGACGGGGGCTCCCTCTCACGAGGGCTCATTATCAGGGCTGCCGTCCCGCGCTCCTACTGCTACAATGGCGGTCAGCAATCTGGCATTAGCTGCTCGCTAGCTAAACTTACACAGTTAATCCTGTTACAAATAAACATTTACAAGATCTAACACATTGCCACCAACGTACAGTATAACAGTATCTACTAGCCCGGGGTACCTAAATAACATCACCAGCTTACCTGTAAAATACAAAGATATAATATATACGTTTAGGTATGCAGTCGCTTCTCAGCACTTTCTTCTTCTATCCTGTTCAGAGATTCTCCTATTCTCGAGCGAGACTTCCCTCTGGCTCTCTGTCACAGACACTGCTGATGTCGCAACACTGCCACCTACTGGCGATCCACTGGATCTACGGCCTACAAATGTATCTGGCGATAAATAACACTGTACCCCACATTTGAACTAAAATGAACACTTCCTCCTCATTAACACATAGGAAACATAATAAACTCACTTAGCTTACACTACACCCAAGCAACTATTGTACTTCCTGAACTCAAATGACTTATTGTGCCACAGCTACACTCTCATTCATTATGTCTCATCTATAGCGGTAACATGCCAGAGCTTCTCACACTATTTATATTAACAACTTTTCATTGTTCTACACCATAATATTTGCTATAGATAATTGTTAGCCGTAGCGCTCTCTCCCCCTCCCTCCGCAACTAGTGTTGACTTAATTCCTGTGGTCAAATCACATGAAATGCTGCTAGCTGAAAAACTGATTTTTTTTTTCTTCAGATAATTGCCACACAAACTCTCAAAAGCTGAATGGAGAAAAGTGAGGTGTCAGGAGGTGAAAGTTGGATTTCATGGCAGATGGTTGCTTCCCCAAACAGCAGCAGGCTACACAGCATTATAGGTGTCACATATGAGGCGAGAGTGCAATCTAAAGTGACTTTACAGTTCGTGAAGACGTGGAGCAGCCGATACCTCCTGCTACTCTGATGTGAAGGTTCATGCTGAGTCATGGCTCGCCCACCCATCTGATGCAAACATATACCCAACACAGGCTGTCAGATAGTCAGCATATCGGATCACACCGCTTAACAGCATATTACTCCGGGATTGTAGAGTAATCTGATTGATTCTCAGCTTGCACTGCAGAGCCATAGTGATTACAGCCTGACATGTACTCAGACATTCACAAAGAGTGTTGCTCCGCTGACCTCACAGCGCTCACTTTAAATTCTCATTCCTCGCAGCTTTCTACAACTTCTCTCAGAAACTGCAGGAGTTCTGCAGCTCTGTGGATCCGGGGAAGATGCCGCAGATGGCTGAGCATGTTGAGCATTGGCACTCTGAGTGCATCTCCCTCCCTCTGTGCTGCTGATGGACTATCGGCCCTTCTCGTGATCACTTGCTGAAGTAGGAATCCCGCCAAGAGATTATGATTGGACTATAATCGGCGACGAGCTGGGAGGTCCTGATTTTGATTCAGTGGTTGAACTTTCTCCTCCACTTATCCAATTGTCTTGTCATCGCGGTGACGCGCGTTGCACGGTTGAACATTAAAATCAAAACTTTTTGCAATTATCTCAACGCCGGTTGCGTGGGCCTAATATGAGACACGGGGGGGTTCCACGGAATCTTGAATGTGTGTCTGATTTCCGCCTGCATGCCTGTGCGTGCGTTGTTTTGCATATAGTTTTGCTGATGCAGGCAGATATGGGCACTGCATCTTCACTCAACGCTCTGAGCCTTGAGCTAGAAAGGGGCAAAAACTCAAAACAGCAAAAATCAAAGAGTAAGCAAAATCCTGAAATAAATACGCTCACAAATAAAAACGCACACAGACGCAATCCCTCCCCCCTTATAACTCAGTTTTCACTTTAGCAGCTCTTTGCAGGAATCGGATTTGATTTACACACATATTGTGTCAAACTTTGCAGGCGGATGACCTATGAGATTCCTCTCTCACTCTCACACACACACACACACACACACACACACACACACACACACACACAC
>NW_022280042.1:4065280-4076157 GCF_004355925.1 Anarrhichthys ocellatus
CACACACACACACACACACACACACACACACACACACACACACACACACACACACACACACACACACACACACACACACACACACCTGTTGCTAAGATGCAGCGCTCAGGTGCTGAGGCCTCAGAGTCACGTCGTCCAAATCTACAACAGGGAAAAGAGTCCCATTAAACAACCTTGGAGTGACACAGCATCCGCCAAAGCCCGGGCCATGCGTCACGCCGAGCGCTCTCCATCTGAAGACTTTCAACTCCTCACAACCCGGAGAGTGCTACCGCGCCACATAACAAATGGTTCCTTTTTTTTGGGGGGGGGGGGGCACAGTGCGCACCCTGGGAAGCTGGAGCAACTTTGTCTTTCTGTTTCCTGTTTTCTCCGGTTATACAAGTGAACGGTTATGCAAGCGCTGCGCTAAAAGCGGGGCGAGGCGCACACACACACAAACACACCTACAGTAAAAACCATAAGGGGAGCAGTCACACTCAGGGGACCAGTGTTGGCTGGTACGTGGTTAGGCAACAGTCAAAACAAATGTCTTGAGTTAAAGAATGAAGAGCAGAGTTTTACCTTCATTTGCTGTTACAAAGCAATGGCCTTCATAGTTCATATATCTAGACCTTCTATCTCTCTGTAGGAGACATATAATGAAAGATTAGTTGATCACCCATCAGCTACGCTGTGAAAATGCGTTCCTGTTCTACAGAACACATTTTTCTCGTCGAATCATTTTTAACCAAAGCAGTAATTGTCTTCTTGTTTACCAGATCGCTCTTACCGTCCTTGGGATTCCTTTAACAACCCCTCAGGTGGAAGAAGCAGGGAGCAGTGATCAGTATTCATAAAGCCAACAGATACTTGGGAAGAGGAGGATCAAAGTGGAAGAGAAAAGCAAAATTGTTTGCTACGTTCTCAGACAATAGATCAATAAGCCCAGCCTGCAGTGTGGCGAACGACTGTTACACTGCACTGTATCTCTCTGGCAAACAACACAGCACACACTTCAAAGTGGTAGCAATGAAACTTCCCTTTTCTCTTTTCATACCACCAGAAATAAACTGCTTGTATATGTATGTTTTGTAGAAACCCAATGTGATGATTTTAGAGCCTTGAGAAATGTGTTAAAATAATCCACCTTAAAGAATTCATATAATGCTAATAAATGTGTTTCGCAATGTTCCTGTGAATTCAGGGTTTCTTTGGAATCGAAGGCGTTTCATTCTATTCACACAGATAATTGGGCAGATGTAGGCATTGAGGTTTTTGAAGCATAGCTACATTTGACTCAAGGCAGCCCCTCGCAATCAAAGAGTGTTTTTCAGTGTTGATTAACGGTTGTTTTTCTCCATCGCTCAAGCATCTTACTGGGACCAACTCATTATAGAAGAGACAACTTCTCCACTGAGAATAAGCCCAATAGACCAGAAAGAATCAACAACTGTCCTTTTTTTACTCGCACTATTACCGTGTCCAACATTGGGAGCTGTTGACAGGCATTCTGGGAAATAACATCAGTACGCCAACATGCACAAAGTTTTAAAAATTCATCCTGAGGGGAACATAAATGTCCGTACTAAATTGCGTGGCAATCCATTTGAAAGTTGTTGAGATATTTCAGTCTGGAGGCAAAGTGGTGGACCAACCCACTGTCATCATGATTCAGTGAGTTCACATGTACAGAATATTCACATGGACTGATATCAACCTGGTTGTGATCTCAATCATGTTTACACGTCTTTAAAATGGCCCTGAAACATATTAAAACACTATAATTTGAATATTTCCTAAAACCACTATTGTGCAAATTGTTTAACTTAATGCCACAAGCAAATATTGTAGCCAGTTTTTTTTTTATTAGGTAGACTTTGTGACAAAATATGAATCAGTACTGTATGTTTTGTGTCCAGTGAGTTGAGCGATTAGTCATTGTGTTAATCCTCGCTCTGAGGCCCGCTGCTGTGAAAGAGCTGGTTGCTGTGTCTAATCTCAGGCATTGCAAGGATAATGATGAGAGCAAAGCAGGCCTCCGGGGCGCACCACTCTCCACGTTTGTCACACGGGTGCTGGTTTTTAATGAAGGAAGAGAAACATCTAATAAAAATTTTAAAAAAAAAAGCAGAAATGTTAAGTTGCCCTCAATTTGTCGGCCAATAAATCAGGGCAGCGTGATGAAATGAAAACATTTCCACATCTTTTTAATCTTCAATGATTATTATCATTTAAAGCTTTTCTCTAATGAAATTATTACCTCACATCAGACATATTGTTTTTAGAGAAGCAAACCAAATGGGCAACGGGAAACGCGTCACAGACTGTCCGTGCTCATCCTGGTTCCATAACCACGGCTCTCCTTTCACAGAGCCTGGGCTCAGGAGTTTCACGGAGGAAGGTGCATAAGTGGGGAAACAGTGGGCAGTGGAACAATCACACAGGTTATTTGGGATCTCTTGGGGAAGTGGAGGGGGATCTCAGTGAACTCCTCATTTCTGTGGGGCTTTATGTACCGTGACGGTTCCAAATGAAACTCCCCGATCATGTGGGAGTGCTCTATTAATTTGTGGCTCAGACCGCCTCTGTGGGGAGAGAGCTGCCACAGCCAGTGCTGCATCCCCTTTGCAGCTTCCAGCAAAGCTTCTTGTTGCTTATTGACTGAGGAGCCGCACTGCAATGTTTCTCCACGTCCGCGGCTCTGGCTTTTTCGCCTCGAGTGCCAAGACGATCTATCATTTCTTTGGTCGCCTGCTGCAGACTCTGCAGGATGGATGAAAAGCAGCGTGAAATAAAAGTAATCTTGGTTCTTGGAGCAACATACTGGAATACACTCTGTATCTAAAATACAGCATGCTCCGGGAAATCTAATCTGGTTACAGAGTCCTGTTGAAGAAGAACCACGGCAACAGGAATTTCAAGCTAACAAGATAGTGGTGGGGGAGTTTTATGAAATAGAAATAGTTAGTAGCTTTGTAAACCAGCTGCTATAGCAACAACCTGTATATGGCTCATCAACGATTGGCAATCGCATCGGCGGCAAAAGAACGTGATCATGTCGTCTCTACTTATCTCATATCATGTATCAACCGTTTGTTTTTCTGGCTGCTGAGATTGTGACTTGCTCTCCTTGGTGCTCATTACAATCAGGCTCTATCAGCAGGAACCTGTTGGCTACAAATCCATGCGTGTACCATGCAGGAGATCACAAGGCTCTCTCAAGACTCGAGCCCCAGAGCATACATGAAAGGATTGCCAACACTGGCACTCTTCTCCCCGCAAATCTTGATCTACCTTTAAATATGCACAAACATGCATGTGGTCCAATTAGTGATGAACAACAGCAATATGTCGGTTTGACTGAGGCAGGAAGTGGGTATGAAGACCACGGTGATTAGTTCTTCTGTGTGCAAACAGGAAAAGAAAAACAAGGTTTAGTAGGTAGGACAGTGAAGTCTATCCAAAGATATCCTCAGCCGAGACCCCCATGTGGGACCCTCTGATTTCAAAAGGCGAAGAAGGACTGGGACGTGAGAAAAACTTATTTCACCTGGAGTGCCTGCACGCCAGTAAAAAAACAAACTAAGTAAAAGATAAGACAGGTTATTTAATTATTGAGGAATCCTTTGTGTATTCCCATGGAGGCACACGTCCTTGGGATCTGTACGAACGGTGGGCGGGAACACAACAACCCCAGAGTGCCCATGTTGGGAGTAGGCCAGCTAGGAATGACTGGAAGTTGTGCAGATATACAAAGTAATTAAAAACACGCCAACAGTTTGACTGCTGCGCCTCACGAGTGCTTGCAAGACGATCATTATTACTTTGAGAGATAACACGCTTGACAGAACAACCCTGAAAACAGCTTTACTCCAAAATTCCTGTTCGCTGAAGAGTCAACATAAAATCCATAGGTGTTAATAACTACATTGAGCAGCATAACAACAAACATCATTAGCCTCCCAAGCAAATAACATTAAGCATGGGTGCTGCATGAAAAGCTCCCCACATAGGGGAGAGCAGGATATCTTCCCCGTACAGATGCTGGTGATGAGACTAGTGTGAGAGGACCACGGAACAGAGCGAGCACATGAAAAGATGGAGGAAATGAAAGGGTGGGGGGGGTGAGGAAAATGTGGAGAGAGGGGAGTCAAATGAGAAGAGATAGAAACAGAAATAAGCTGGCCCACATTGCATTAGGAGATTCATTTTGAAGATTGCCGGGCACGGAGAGGCAATCGGGAGAGCAGAGACTGTTTGGCCTCACTGCGAGCTATTCGGCTGCACCGCCGCCACATCTCAAGTGTCCGTCCTCCTCCTCCTTCTCTCCCATCTATTCCTCATCAAGTACTGCCCCCCCCGTAAACAAGGATATTGGCCACCAGCCAAGATATCTGAGAAGACGGATCCCTTTTCAAGATGGTCTCTGCATCATTTCCAAGCAGAACGGATCCCCGCAAGGACACTGCACAACCGGAAGTCATCCCAATGCTGGGAAGTACGCAAGGATGTGTCCTCAGCATTGCAGACTATGTCCCAGCCACTCTCTAGGAGAGCATTGTGAGGCGTGATTGGCAGCTGGGTTGATCTCCTTAGGCGGGTCAGCAACAGGAACACATAGCTATTCACTTGAGAGTCCATCACTCACAATTTGGCTTAATTAACCAGCAGGAACGACAAGCCGAGGGCCCACTGTCTGAATGGATACAGGGAAATATGATAGATACAATACAACCCAATACAGCAGGAGATAATCTAATACTGTAAGCCCAAAGGACAACTCAGACTGCAAGGCCAGCAGAGAAAAGAATACAAAGCAGTTGATGCCAGCCAACGAAGAGACTGGCTCACAACATTCAGTGAACTACTACAGTACAGTTCCCCCCCCATCACTTGCTTTTAGAGCCGATTGTATCTGCTGGTGCTGCTGATGTTATTAGCCAAGCTTCAAACTAGTTTGTCCTGGTGGCCCTGGGGTATATGATGCTGACCATGTATTCACAACGTCTACAGTTTGAGACCTTTGTCGTCCCTCCTCTCGAAACTCATTTCCTGTCAACTCCATCGCAAAAATGAAGTCAAAACAGCTTAGAATGCATTTAAAAACAATGTAGATAACATATTCCTCTAAGAGAAAACTATTTCAATTTTAAAACTCTTATAAGAGATGGAAAGAAAAAATGCAATTCCATGACAACTGGGGAAACTCCATCTCCTGAGGAGGATCTTGTGATATGATCACAAGCTCCTGAAGCTACGAAATGAATCTTGTGGTGCAACTGGAAACATTTTTGAAGCCCAATTTTAAGGATGAATTTTAGCTGCAATAAAATACTCACGCATATTCTACATTGCTTAATAAAAGGCCACTCCCTGGCTCATGTGTCCAAAAGCCTGCACCACTCTCTCATTAGTGTCTGCCAGCCAGCACAGCTACAATTAGCATTAGCTCCTTTCGCAATCACTGTGATGGACCATGTAGACATTCGTCAGCCTGCGTGGGCGAACACCAACTAATGCTCAATCGACGCAGGCCCCACATCCAGCAGGGGGAAGTTGGAAAATATTGTTCTTTGGCTGTCAATAGATGGCTCCTCTTCATTATGCGTGTCTGAACGTTTGCACATTCACCTGTCTGTTAATCTGTCATGCAGCTTCCCCTTCCTGTCACCCGTCTGTGTCCATCTCACTGCCTTCTTTTGAGTCCAAATCTCATCCGTCAGTGTGTTGGTACCCCTCCACTATACTGCACCTGCTGCAGTGCATCAGTCCGCTTCCATGATAAAGTCATTTTAATGATGACTCATAAAGAGGTTGTTATTTCTGTGTGTGGATCTGCTAGTCAGCGTCTCACAGTAACAATGGCTGTACCAACTCACTGCCCATCCCAATTTATGCATCCTTATTTTTCCAGCAGAGTTCTTCTCTCTCCTTAACTTCCAGGCAACTTCGGTTTTATTCTCGCCATAGCACACTCATTTATATGTTGTGGTTCCAAAATGTTCTGTTATTGTTTCCTTCCTGCCTTGTGTTTTCCTCAATAGCTATTCTGCACATGACGTTATGTTATAATGATAAAGTCACATTTAGAAAATGAAAGAGCTTATAGGTTTTTGTTTTCATGTCAAAAGCCTCATTTAGGAGTATCGCCAATGAATGTTGGTACTCTCCTCCAGCAGCCGGATTGGGCATTTACATAATGGCCGTATAAGTGCATTAAGGAAATAAAGGGGATATCTAACACCGGCACTTATAATCACATATAATCACCATACCGAAGTTTCTGCATGTTAAAGCCCATTTACTACAAATTGCATATATTACTGTTCACTGTTTTAAAAGACATCCTCAAGTGTTTTAGACTTTGGAATTCCATGCATATATACAAGCTTTGTGCTGAATGGACTGATACACGAACACAGTTAAGCAGTGGTGGGCCGTCAGGGCCTGCAAGGCCTTCTCTGCTGGCCTAAACAGAATACACTACATGCATTATAATTTATAAAAATATTTTTCCCATTATCTTATTTTCTCATTGCACAGCTACTGTCTTCCTCAGTTGCTCTGCTTCCAGTGCAGCTTGTTTTAAGTAGAGCTTTTATCTAATCAGATTTCACCTCTGTGTCTCTAGGCAAGAAGAGAGGCCCGAGGCCTGCAGACTCACAAGTGTATTCATGTGCAGTTTAAGTGAATGGGGACGATATTGTTTGTCATATTCTTCAACCAATCAGATCTTTAGTTTGACGTGTCAGAGCCTGCTAGCCGGCCTATAATGACGTCAGCATTATGTGCAGCTCAGTGTCCATGTACAGCTCTGCCGCGAGGTGCAGAGTGCACTGTGATTGGTCAGTGGGCGAGCACGTGACTATCGTGAAACGAAGATTAACAGCAGAGGCATGTCAGGAAGTGAATCACATCACGAGATGCAGCTCAGCCAATCAAATATGGGCATTCTGACTGAGTGAGATGCACCATGACACAGAGGACTGAGACGAGGAAAGACATTGCAGAGCAGTACATACAATATTCAAGTTGTGAAAATAAGGTCATAAGATATCTTTGGGCCGTGATTTGTCATTAAGGAGTGATGGTGGGTCCCACAGCCAGACCAGCTGAGAACCACTGTCCTCCATGAGCGCAGAAAACATTATATTTTCCTGAATATAAGCTTCTGCATTTTACAGATGCTCTACTACTATTGAAATGTATTGCAAGTCTCGTACATTTAATACGTACATAGATACAGCCTTAGAAACAAATAATAACTGTGGTGCCATCATGTGGTTATAAGGTGGTATTTAAGCTGCAGGACAACAGTGAAGGCCTAGGTATAGAATGCACGGCCCGCCACTGTGCAAAGGTGAAGGGACGAGGCAGAGAAAAGTATTCTTTTTACTCCAGATGCTTTTGTTTTGGTGGAAACTTCACGGTTCTTCATTAACATGAAAAACATGCATTCTCCTTTTATGTGAAATTGGAAAACTTCCGACATGACCCTGGTGTTATCTCCATAACACGAGAGCTACCTGCATTAATAACCACTGCTACTTCAAAAAGGATAGTAAAGAATGTTCTATTTATTCTTTCCAAAGGCTATTTACCTTTTTAACTCTGCCAGACCACGTGAGCAAACACTGCTGCTTTAGGTACAGAACGATTGGATTTAAATAAGTAAATGAATGAAGACATATCAGGAAGTTAAGGCAAGTGAATGGTAATTTCAAAGACCTCTTTGTGTTCGTAAACAGCTAAAACAACTCAATCCACTAATAATTCACATTGTAACAGAAAAGATATTTGAAGATAGTTTTTTTTCCCCATAACATCTCGGTTTTTCAGCAGACCAACACATTCATGCTGTCAGTGTTAATCAAACTCTAACTAGAAAAGGAAAATCATGCCAGTGTTCAAGCAAGTTCACACACAACACCTCTAATTAAACACATCTGAAACCTTTGAAACCCTCCCCACTACCATCCCGAACACAAACAGCAATATCACCTTTCAAAATGATTGTCACTGGAAAAATGTTCACATTGTGAAATCTAGAAGGCTGAAAATTTTGATTTCTATGGCAAATACATAAGGCCGGAAAAACCTCTCAAAGACACGAAGAATCCTAAGGGTGACATCATCATTTTTATAAAGTCTATACTGCCAACCGGACCAACAGTCTGCTTCCTCTTCGTGTTGTTTATGTATGCATTTTGTCATAGAAAACTTTGTCTAAATTGTATAATTTCCACATGACTTACATCAGCCCACCGTGATGCAAAACCCAAGACTTCATTCAGTGCCCGGGCCCCATCACGGAGGGAGGGGGAACTCCAGGTGGCTGCATCTGGAGTGATTAATACGGTCTAAGTGGGTTACTCAAAATGCACACAGCCCAAACTGGAGTGGTCCTCGAGCTCTTCTGCCATTTCTCTGATCCCTCTTTTCTTCATTTAATCATGCCCGCCGGTGCCCAAAACCCAAAAGTAAAGCCCCGGACCAACAGTGCTGCGTCCCATGAGAGGATGGAGGCGCAGACTGTGAGGTGTGTGACTGTGTGTGAGCATGTCACACATCAGCTGCTACAGAAATAAAGTGAGCTATGACAGAGGAAGACCATGCGACCGCTTCCCCTTCATCCGTCTGTCAGTCAGCCAGTGTGCCCACTGATTCTGTCGTCAGCCTGGCATCCTGGCTCTGCCTATTAGCCTGCTAGTTAGACTGGCATTTAGACTGGCACTCGCAGGAGCCAAAGGGTCTCCGGCTTGGCTAGCACCAAACTGATGTAAAACAGTAGACAAACCCACAGGAGCACACAGCAACATGCAGCAGCTGTCGCCTCCAATCGCGTCAGTCTGGCCTAATTTGATTCCATCTCGACAGGATTCAATTACATTTTATTAATTTTGGCACAGTGCGACTCCATAGAGTTCGATTCAATCTCTAGCAATGCAATTTAACGAGATGCAATCAGATTTCACTTGAATTGAATGAATTCTTAAATATAATCTCTTCCTCCCTCTGACTAAATCCTCTCACTGCTGCTCGCCCTCTCCTTCCAAATTGTGCCTTTCTGGGATTCAGAACATAGAATATAAAGAGCGACACCAAACTCTTCCTACAAGAGCACCCTGACTGCGGAGTGCGTCTACAAATGTCCTGGCTGCTGGTTGGGAGAGACTCCCCGGGGAGGACATTAGTCACTTCCTTGACAATAATGGGTAATTTGAGTGGAAATAGGTTTGTTGGGGATGTCATCTCCCTTCTCAGTCCCCGCTATCGCCGAAGCTACTTAAAAACCCCAAATGCATCATTAAAAGACAATACATCTTCCAATAGGTGTGAATATATGTGCAGCACAGTTCTCTTAACCCCAGATACTAATCCTGTTAAGTGAGCTGTGAGGTGATCACTGCACAGCTTGTACACACAGCCTTGCAAGCTACCCTTGAGCAAGGCAGTTCATTTCTTTCAAGGTACTGCACCAAGGCTGACCTCTAAACCTCCTGATGGAGTAGCTCTGTTCACGGATGGATTAAGAGACAATGGGCCGCTGGGCACGGGCAAGTAAAAGGGTAGTCGCTGTAGTCATTTGGTGTCTTTTTGTAGTTGTTTTATGTCTCCGTGGTCATTTTGCTTCTCTTTGTGGTTTCCCTGTGTTCTTTTCAAGTCGCTTTGTCGTCTTTTTTAAGGTCACTTTGTAGCCCTTCCTGTCTCCATGTGGTCAATTTGAGTTTCTTTGTGTTCTTTTCAAGTCCCTTTGTGGTCATTTTAAGTATATTTGGAATAGTTTTTTTGCGTCTCTTTGTCGTCCTTTGATGGACTTTCCACCCTCAAGGCTCTGTTCCATTAATTCAGTCATCCATCTATGGTTATGCATAAATTATTAGGTTATATAAGAGGAATATACATGAATTTACTGGAATTGCTGAAACCAGGCATTCGGGCAAAGGTTTAGTCACACAGCCTACTCCTTCATAATTGAACAGGTCTACAGTCTTTGAGATTGGAAACAGACGGAACATATGCAGGTAGGAGTTAGAAGATATAGGTTGTGTTGCTTATTTCCTTTCACTCTGTTCTGCCATTTCATTCTCAGCAAGCTGACAACAGCCCTGCAGGTCAGATGCTTGGCAGTGCTTTTCTCAAAAAACAAAAGCCGAGTGTTGAGACTACGACACTCTCCTTCCGTATTATATGCAGTGTACAAATTCAATGCTTAGGCCTGAACTCGGTGGATTGAGCGCTAGAAGGCACACATGAGAAATCAAAAGCTTGCAGGCAAATAAATAGCATATCCATAACACTGAGATTGCCCTTTGTACAATTCAGGGGCCTGCTGACTCTAGTCGTTCCTTTAATTGATTTCTCATACGCTGCTGCCTCGAGGGGGCGATTCCATTTTCATATATACACTGGCTCTCCATGTGTAGGCTCTCCATCCTAGTCTATTAATCAAATAATGCAATCAATTTTACCTTGCAGGACCAGGACACGGGCCATTTCTTTTGTGAACAGCTTTGCATGTCTTTAATAGGAGTTTGTGACCGGTGTTGCATGGTGTTAAGAATTCTATGCAGCATTGTTACAGGGTCACAATATCAGCAGCGAGAGATGTCGGACAGCAGGGACTGTAAAGGGACAGATTTTGCCGCAAAAAAAGGAAACGCTTCCTGCAACAGTAGTGGTGTGAATTTCTAGATTGAGGCCACGTACAGTGTGCATGTTTTGGTAAGTGTGGGCGTTCATGCGAGCATGTACATAAACCTGAATTATAGGATGTAAGCAAACCTCAAACGCGTGCTTAAGCCCAGGCTCAGGGTGCAATGAGAGACACTTAAGCACAGGAGCATAAATTCTTTTAAACCCTGAGCCTCTGACATTCCTCCTCCCCCCCCCCC
>NW_022280042.1:4096157-4172358 GCF_004355925.1 Anarrhichthys ocellatus
GTTATATTTCACTTAATGTACAAAATGACGTTGTTTTTGACTTGTTATATCAAATTGGACAAATTATTGATGAAATATAGGTCTATTTCCGGGCTTTTTTGGCTATCCAAGCACCCGTACCGTAGCATCTCGAATAGACGAGCATTACATTTCAAGTGCCGGCTGACGTGACCGAGCTTCCGCGGATGACGGACCACATGACCGCAGTTCTGCTGTCACTAATGCGGCTCATATTCCCAAACTTTCCAAGGCATTTCAGACTGAGTGGCTCGGTATTCTCGCGCACAGCCTGCGCACGAGATGCAGACAGTGGAGGCGGATGTTTCACCGTGAGAATACACGGTTATTATAATACAGTATACAGCAACACAGAGTGGACCTGAGAGTGGGAGAAAGCAAGAAAGGTGGTGCCCCACACAAAAAGGTTCCCTCATATGTTATTGAGATTCTCCACATTTGATGCCGGGTGAAGTTGAGCTACATCATGGAGTGTTACGATTAAAGCTTTGCAAATAAGACGCGCACACACCAAAACAACGCTGCACCCCAACGGCCGCTCTTAAAGATTAAAATAAATAAACAATGAGGGTAAGCCCTGTCAAATGAGGAAGAAAACTGTTTTTGTCTGGGGAGTGCAGAGTGTATCTCACAACAGCTCACCCACTCCAAAAAAAGGACCCCATCATAATCCCCCTTTTCAGTTAGAAAGCATTCTGGCCCATGCAAGACGTGCTTCAACTACAAAACAACGTCCAGTTAAACAATCCAGCCCTCTCTCCCTCCAGCTCTCTCCCCCTCAGCCTGCTGCAGATTCACGATGGCAAATTTGCACTCAACTTGTCCACAAAGTCACCAAGCTCAAGAGGTTTCACGCACGGGTCCCTACCTTGAGCGCCGCAGACGAGCACCCCGAGGAGATGGACGAGTTTGAGCATCATTTTCGGGCAGGGTTTCGGGCTTTCAGCTGCTGTAAAAAACGACGAGGGAAACACACACGCTCGGCTCCGTTCATCCACCGTCTTGGTCTCCGCTGGTGACTGATCTGCCTCAGCTCCTTCCTTCCCTTTATTTCTTCCTATACGCGCGCTCCCGCTCGCCGCTCGTCCACAGCGCTTGATCTGCGCTGAAGACCCCCCCCCCCCCTCCTACTTTACTCACGGCTGTCGATGAAATACAGACAAGAAGGCAAATCAAGACATGTGTATGTGCACCAGGGCGTTGTTTGGTGATTCATAACATGTAAAGTTGGAAGGTTGAGATCTCAAGGTAAAGAAAATATCTCTGGATATATTTGGCTATTAGCAGGGGTGTAGCTAGGAATTCTCTCGGCTATCTATTTGTGGGTCCTTTCCAACTGTGGGCCCCTGGATTCCACCACCAGTGGTCTCATCGAGGAATAGCAGTGACCATTTATCTCTGACATCCAGGCAATTGTGCCAAGTAAGAAAAAAGTGAGAATAATGGAGGAACATTTTCATTTTGTCATCCTAAACTTCTAAGTCAGATTCACCGAACTCTTTTAACTGCACAAATCTGTCATAACCGGTGTGCAAATAAACTTCAATGTCAGTGTGGAAATGCAGCATCCTGGTGTTTCTGACACATCACGTCAGAGTTCAAACTCTCGAAAATCCATCCTATCATTATTAGCGGCCATGCTCCCGTAACATTTATATGGAACAGAATTATGCTACATAAACCAATCACTAGATGGCGCTTCAATACCGCTCTTCTCAAAGTACCTCAGTTTGACAGTCTTATGAAAAAAGAGTCACCGACCTTCTTAGAAATAAATGATTCCCCAGAGTCATCACCAACCCTTCTGTGGGAAACATGGAAAGCAGTTTTAAGAGGAATAATCATCTCATTCTCCGTTTAAAAAAAAAAAAAAGAAAGACAAACAACAAGAAGCTGAACTGGAACAACAAATCAACCGACTCAAAATCATTAACACAAGTAACCCAACAACAGAAACCCAGAACGAATTAAGAAAGTACAAATTCCAAATAAACAAAATTATAAATAATAAAACTCAATTCCTCATACACAGACTTAGACAAGAACATTTTCACCATAGCAATAAATCCGGTAAATATTAGTACGAATCAATAATCATTGGTATTGATATAGCTAAATAGCCAAACCTGAGTCCTTATTGTATCCCTGTTGTCTCAGCTTCAGCTGAAAAACTGGAACAAAAATGTGTACTGGTATCGCTGGGATAATTTGGCCCTGCTCTCAGTTCCCTCTCCTTTCTGCTGCCAGTATACACACTGGGCTGCTGGGATTTACTGGCAATGGTGGTAAATGAATAATTTGTTATTACATTTGGCTGCATCAGCCTCAAGGGACTGCAACCTCTTGTCAGCTTTTCAGCACCACGTTTTTTTTGTTGTCTCTTTTCGTTTGTCCATCTTGCTCCACCGCTATTTCTCCAAATGTCACTGAACGGTGATGGGAAAGGGGCGGGGCTCAGGTAAAGTTAGACTGGACTGGACCAAAAGTAATTGGCTGGGAGAGAGAGGCTGACGGATGTAATACTCAGCAGGCCGCCAGCCCTCTCGCCTGGGCCAATCAGCCACACGGCACTGGGTTATTCTTATCCAAAGGTCCATTATTGTAAAAAGAAATCTCTTTTGATTATAAAGCCGGTCTCGGTGCTATTTAATTAAATACTGTGAAAGTATTGAAACGCTCAACCCACAGAGAAAAACACAGACCATATTCAGAAACTGCCTCAGAAGGTTGTAATGTCACAACAGGCAAACTCTGTGTAGTTCACACACACAGAAGACAGACAAATTATCTTATTATATACAAAAAATTATTTGCAACGCAAGCAATGAAACATCCTGAAAAGATTGTTAGTCCATAAGAGAGCAAACAACGCACAACACAGCTAAACTATAATACTCCGACAAACAGCTTTTAATTTGTCGAGCAAATACAAAAGAAAGAATACAATGTGTGTTTGGATCTATCAGAGATTACTGATTCCATCTAAAATAATTTATCAACACAACTTAACAGGAACACATTCTGTCCTAACATAAGGCATACTTGGATTTCTGAAGGCAGTGATTATCACCTCACACGGAGTCAAAATAAGACAAGCGTCTCTGTCAGGAACAAATTAAGTGAAAAAATATTGATCTACCTCGGCAAGAAAATGTAAATGAATCTGTATATTGAATTCTAAGGAGTCCAAATTTGGGATTGTAATGGTGTGTTGAAGTATGCTGAAAACTGGGGGAGCGGATTCATTAGGTTGGTGGAGATGGTAAAGCCCGACTCAAACGGTCCATATTGTGTCAAAATCATTCATTGAAGTCCGAGGTGACATCGTGTTTGATTGCTGGATGGACTTCAATCGAAAGGTCTCTCTGGGATTTATTTCAGGACAACAACTCTTTTTGTGGCCCATGACTTGAGAAGTCACAACCAGCCTAACAGCCATCTAGAGGTGAGTTGTTAGCGCTAAGGATTTTGTTTCGGTGCAATTTGAGTCACACTGTGGTAGTGAACACTGGGAAGGTGTGAAAATGGAGAGCAATAATCAGGTCTGTCTGGAAAGCAGATTTATATTTGTCTGCCCAACATTTTTTCTCATACAGCTGCATTAAGAGCCATTTAATATTTCTTAAAGGTGTGATCATTAAAGAAATGAAAATGAGTTCTCTTCAGAAGAAGGTTTTCACATCAGTTCCTCTGGTGACGAATCGCTCTCCCCACGGCAAATTTACAGTTTTAGTTGTTTTAACAACGCGGCTCCTTGAGTCATTGAAAAAGCAAAGTTCGAGATCTTTTCTGCCGGGTAATGTGAAATGTCTACCTGCCCTTTAACAGGATGGCAGAGGTGCAAAAAGTGACCCTGTAATGCAGAATTATGCAACCCACCCAACAACAACAAAAAATATTGTTTGAAGAGAACGTTCAGCTCCTGGGGCCAAACGTTTGCATCTTCTATCCTGGTTCATGCACGGTTCCCTTTGCTGCTTTGGTCTCCTACAGTCCAAAGACACAGCACTCTAGATTAGAATTTGATTAAAAATGAAGAGCTAGGATGCGACTTGTATAACCACCACTTATTCCTGCCATCAACGAGATGGTCAAATGACATCGACGTGAGTCTCTAACGACAGAGCATGAACACAACAGGTGTACATATACATCAGCAAAGACACCATCATTTGCATCCTTACATTGCTGTAAAAAGGCACATTTCCCACTTGCTTTCAATGAGTAATGACATAATAACTGCTGTCAGAGTATGTCCAACTGTATTTAAAAGGCACAGTCCATTTCAGTGGTGTGGACCCGCCACTTCACTGTTGCAAGCTATTGCATAATGCAGCTTCCTTTGTGCTGCTGGGGGGAAAAAAGAGTAAGTGTTTCAGCACAGAGTGGAGAAACTTGTGGCCTGTCTTAAAGTCAGACTGTCAGTGATCGCCCCCATCATCGCCGCTGTCGCCTGAGCCAGCCGGTTGCCTCAGCGACTAAGCTTAAATGGCTGTATTGAAGAGCAGGCCTTGCACGCACAGATAATTCATTGTTGTGGTCTTTGTGAAGCGTAAAACAAGTTGACATGTCATCCCGTCAATTTGAGACGAAGACACATTATCACTCTGCGTTCAATGAAATACAAAGTTATGGCGCAGCACTTACATTTCATAGCCTTAAATCCGTTTGACCTGCGATCATAACGCCTACATCAGAATGTGAAAACACTGCGATGTTTGATGTCGACACAGTGCCGTCCATAGTCTGACAAATAGCTTTCAATGCCCCGCTTACTCCAACATGTTAGTGTCTATGCTTACTATGACCTCTGCAAATGTATAAGTCAGATTATTACTCCAAAGGAGAACTTTTACTTGTAATTGAGTATTTTTACATCTTGTATTTCTACTTCTTAAAGGGACAGTTCACCTGAAAAGCTGAAATACATATTTTTCCTCTTACCTGTAGTGCCATTTAATGGGACTTTATTGCACTCGGCTTGCTCAAAGTGCCAAAAAACAAATTTGAAAAACCCAACAGCAATGTCCAGTTCCAGAATGAATGACCCGGATATTCAAAATAATCCACAGACCTTGTTGTGAGCAGTTTTATGTAGAAACAATTTCCTTTCTCCCACATAAAAAACAGGATAGTTTGATATCTGCAGACATAATTGTGGTTCAGTTTCTGTCACGGGAGTTCACGGGTAGGAACCAATAGCAAGACCACAGGAGACAGAGTCCGGTATAACAGTTTTTAATTAGCCAGAGTAAGAGGTCAGGAAGGTGTGGAGCCCGTGGTCCAATAACAGAGGGCAGGCAGATCGACGGTGTGAGTCCCGTGGCTCGACACCAGAGAGTACACAGATCGACCAGTACTCTACCCCAAGTAGTACTCTGTTCTTAGTCCAAGAATAGACAATGGGGTTCAACTTACGGAATGGCGGCGGAGGCTACCGAGGCAGAAGACAATACGGAATGGCGACCCAGGCCTGCAAAACCAGGGTAGATATACTGCCGGTGGTAACGAGCCAGATTGTCTGCAGCTGTGCATCAATCAGGGCTGTGGCAATGGGAGGTGTCTGGAGGCAGGCCCGAGAAAACAACACCAAGCACATGGCATAACAAAACAAACAGGGGAATGACAGACACATGAGGAGAGGAGATTGGGGGGAAACAGAGGTCAACACACAATGGGTCAGACAGGGATCCTGACAGTTTCAGGTGACATTCAAGCCAAATGGTTAATGTTTGAATGAGTTAAATGCAGTCAATGCAATGTTGAATCTGGTTTCTTAATATCGTACTTTATTCTGTTGGGAGAGCTTGAAAATACATATAAAGAAGAATATGACAGGTCTATCCTCAATATGATTGTGTTCTTCCATGAGGATATGCTGTGAACATACAAGTCAAAGTCAAAATAATAAAATGTCATAACATGCTATTACTCCTGGGATTGGACACATGTAGAGTATTGACCTGTGGCAGAGGGGCCCTTTGTTTCTGCCTCTCAAAATATATTAACATTTTTCTCATCTCTACAGATCTCCCTCAAGAAAAAGGCACCTTTTTATACATTCCTCTTAAAGTGAGGAGTCAGCTTGTGTGCGCCGCACGCCAAAACATCAGCTCCCTCGATAATATGTCACACCATGCATTATAACGTGGCATGGAAGTAAGCTCCACACTTTCATGAAACAAATAGAGTTATGCACATCATTGCCAAAAGTGTTTTGTTTTCTCTCAAGTGAGAAGAAAACAGTGCGTGTTTGGTGAAATTGAGGCATCGAAAAACAAGAAGAAGAAAAATGCTTGCCTCGGCAACTTCTCAAACACAAAACACACTTAATATTCAACACGAGAAAAGCGGGATTATTATGATTAATGTGGCCCACAAATGTTTTTAAGCAAATGACAGAGAGCGGAGCCACTGGAACAATGTTGATTCAGAAAGATTACATATGCTTAGAGTTGTGTGTACAGTAAATAGACCAAAGTGATGTAGACTTAGATAAATTGAATGTCTGTCAGGAGAAGGGACTTCCAGATGGTCTTCCCCGTCAGAGCAGGCTCAGACTGTCTACCTCAGCATGAAATATTAACAAAGTATTATCTGAATTTGTTCATGTCGGTGCTGTGTTCACAGGTTTGTTGCCCTTTAAAAATGTGTCCTGTGACCTTTTCTGTTATTTCACCTACTTACAAAACAACACACTACCACATCTGCAAAGCAAATAGCCTTCCTTGTGAGAATTCAAACTGAACTGATTGAGATTTATCGAACGTAAACAAGGAGGAAAGTACAACGATGGCAGGGAAAACATGTAAACCCAACCCAATGTTGCTCTGCCAAACACATGGAAAAGGAAAGGTGCAAGAGAGGAGTCGGACACCGGTGACCCAGGTTCACATGCCCACGTGTGGCGGTAGGAAACAGGGAAAAGTAACAGTAGCTAACAAATAAGAAGCATGCATCCAATACGCATGACATGAGGCGAAAGAAAAGCCATGTTTATGAGATCTCAGGAGACAAAAGAAAGCAAACAAATAAGGGCGCATCTTTATTGGTGTAAATGCAATGTGTATCTTTGGCCTAGAGGGGAGACCGGTTGTGATTGAAAAACCCCAGGACAGCCTCCTGACTCAGCACGCAATGTACACAGCAAAATGGAGGAATCACTGAACCCCTTGGTAGTAAAAGTCACCGGCAGCATACACATCGTCTCTCTGTCTTTGTGAGACACGCCGTATCTTTCTGTGAGGCGCCTGCTGATATCGTGGAGTCGACTCTGTATTCCTCAACATTTCTAGCCACACACATAAATCAATTATAAATCCCTTGGCTGATTGTATTTGGACAGTCTGCGAGCGCTGTATGCTACAAACAGAAGCTTGTGGGAATCGCCAGTGGTGGCTTTCTCTCTTGTTATGCGACTGTTGCACATTAGTTAGAAGCAAAAAGCTTTTTGGACGGAGTTAAAATAGTTCTCTCTCTCTCGCTCTCTCTTCTCGTGTTAAACTCAAAAGCGCAGTTGCGCAACTGAAACTGATTTTTAAAAATGAGGCAGTGTGGAAGACAGACTCCCAGTGGATATACATTCTCTAATCAGCTTCCTTTAGATCTGTGTAAAATAAAAGCACACTTGATGACTTGAAGAACAGAATTAGGTATTTTTCAATCTGCTTCTTATTCTCATAAAGTGGATTATAGAGCACCATGTCTACCATCCATTATTTAATGAAGCATGTTGGAGTGATTTGTTGATTTGCGTTTATGCATTGCAGCATTTTTATCATGGTATAAAACGTTAAATATCAAAAATGTTACTCTTTGCATTATTGGTTGCTTCATGTCAGAATGATTAAAAAAAGGTAGAGGGATTCTTCATGTTCATCGCAAGTTTGTATGAATGAACAAGAAATCTATCTAATCACAATGCATTGCTGAAAACAAATGTTGCACTGAATATTAATACTCCATTTGACCTTTAGTCTGCCCAGCAAGTAAAGCTTGTTGCGTTGCAATATCTCTGCACAGCAACAAACACTGTCTTTCTTTTTTTCACTGCGACGACAGTGACGACATTAAAGGACCTTTGGCACTAAGATTGTCCATAACATTGTTGAAAGGATCCATTCTTAGATTAGGAGCATCAAATTTGTACATTTAATATAAATTGTGTCAATCACGGCTATTAAGCACTCATTCTTTGAAAAGTACAAGACAGGTGGCGAAGGCTGAAAATGTCCTCGTGAAGGAAAGCCTTTCATTCTTAAGTTATTAGACAGTTCTGTGAGACAGTAAAGGGAAGATGGTTTGCAGCTTAAGTTGAAAGCATCACTTAAACCCATCAAACGTCCATTAGACATCACTTTTAATCTCCCTCAATTGATCCGGAGTGCCACAGATCAACAACTCTATCACAGCTATTAAATGAAAAGGGCTGATTCCTGAAAGGTCATATAGTGAAATAAATTACAGATATTCTTTACTTCCAGGACCAAAGATAAAAAGGTAATTCCGCTCAATGTCTGAAGAAAAGTCGAGGAGACAGCAGAACGACAAAGTTAGCAAAGTTAGTTTATATTTTCTAATTTATGCACTGTGTTGACTGTTTAATGTTGTGCACCATCCACCAAGTACAATTCCTTGTATGTGCAACATACTCTGGCAAAATAAACAGTTCTGATTCTGATTCTGAGAAGCGTTTTAGCAGCTAAATAGCCACATATTTCTCTCAGGAGCTGGTAGAGACCCAAACAGAGCTAAAAGGAGAGTAAATATTGCACTTCATGAGGTGGACACAAACAGGACTTCAAATGGAAAATGATGCTGCCTGCCACCTGATTGTGTATAGTACCTGCTTGCTAACACGCCACGTGTGATAATATGTCAACACTGTGTTAACAGCTTGCTCGACTTCTCCCAAGTGTCTGACAAAAACAAACATTTTTACTGCTTGAAAGTGAGGCAAGATTTATGACTTGACAGGACAGTCAGATGGGAGGGAAATATGCTTGTTTACACCTATTTGTGCGAAAGGAGGTCATCGTTAGAGCTGTTTTCCAGTAACTGACAGCTTTCCTCAAAATGAAAGTGTCCATTTCACGTCGTCTGTAATGATTCAGCATGATTTATGTCGGCCTACAAACGATGGCAAACTCACTCACTCACTCACAGTTAAAAAAGTTGGTATTTATTCATTATAACCCCTCCATTACATCTAAAAGACATTCAATAATAACGATTCGAGCTCTGCACCTATTGAAGCAACCTTTTTCAGCACGAGTGGGGCTGTTGCTGAGCATCCTTGCATTGCAGCAGGAGTGGGTGTGTAGGCAGTGGGGTGGATGTGAGGGGTTAGGTGAGCTTGTGGAGGGGAGTCTTGCAGAAAGTAATCCCCCAGTGGCACGCCAAGCGAGCCTCTCTGTGGTCAGAGGCTTCCGTCATCCCGCTCATTAAAGCCCCCCTATCTCTCCTTCTCCCTGCTTCAAATTGCCTTCCCAGCCTCATACCGCACCGGGGCCAGAGGGTCAACAGATTATCTTCTTAATCCCGTTAATCCGTCCTCACATCAGTCCGGGATGATTCTCACCATAATTGTATTCGCTGCCGCCTCAATTAGAAAGAGGCAGGGGTCTGCGGAAATGAGGGGGAATGAAACATCACGATGGATCAGCGGCGAGGAGGCACATATGTTTGTGGGGCCGCGTGCGTGAACCGAAGAGGAGCGAACCAAAGTTCAAGTCTGTGGAGAGCGGTCGGGTTTGGTTCATCGCTGCGGGTGACACGGCGACAGTAGTTCAGCGAGGTGGAACGACGACTGCCTGACCGCTCTGTGCTCCTGTCGTCTATGGTGGCCCGGGCTGATAGCATAGTTTAAGGACTAGGTGCAGTGACATGTGTGTCCGAGTGGGTCAAAAGATTGAAGTCAAAGATATGGCTGCTCCCACACGTGCGTGCACTTGTGCGCAGACATTGCGAAGTATAGAGATAATATGGAAATATCATGAGTTCACAGTACATAAGCATCTGTGAACTACTTTCCGCTTCTCCTATTATGCATGTCAGCGTGATGAGTCAAAGGTTAACCACTCCTAATGAGTGGACATCATGTTAATTAGCCAATCTATTAGCATTCTGTCAGATTAGGCTCAGCCGACACGATGCGCGGTCATAGGGCGAGAGGCTGAGAAAGTCGGAGAGTGGTTTTAGCCCTTGGAGAACTTTGTATTCCTAATGACTCCACACTGTTGGCAAATGTCTTCAAGCTGGGAGTGGTGTTATAGGTAATGGCCAGGAACTAAAGACATCTAAAGAATGTAGTGCAACACACTGAAGAGGCACTTAAAGGTTTGATTGTACCTGCAGTTAGCTTTTATTCAGCTTCAACCAGAGGAAAAAGCAGTCGGTTGTGTTTTGTATCTGCTTTATTTGAGTGCACAGTGGTTGATTACAAGATAATGAGTGCTTTTATAGAAAAGTAAAGGTTCACCAGCAGATACCAAAATTCATTGGACTGAATTTTGGTAGTCCCTGTCACTAAGCTTTATGGATTCATCCATTTACCCATCCATTAGTAGTGTAAGGAAAGTAGCTCCAATGCCCTTTTCTTCAGCTCCTCCCTCCAGCTCCTTCTGTGGGATCTCAAGGCGATCCCAAACCACATGGGATATATTATCCCTTCAGCCTGTTCTGGGCCCTCCTTCGGGTCTCCTCCCAGTTGGACACACTGTGCGTCAACTGGCTTTTTTCAATGCAAATGAGCCCCTTCAATTTGTCACCCTGCGAAACTCATTTCCGCTGCTTTTCTTTAAAATATCAACTGAAATAACCCAGCACCAAGTAGTATCCAAACTTCTCTGGTTAAACGATACCTGCATTCAACCCCATTTTGTACCCAGAGAAAAAAAAAGACAAACATTCTTTGATTTCACGTTTGATAGAGCCACTACCACAACAGCTACAACCCATACAGTATGTGCTGAGACATGCGGAACTGCCAATTCTGAGATGCCACCAAAACAACGGCTATACTCTACGCCCGTGGCATCTGATAAAAACCAGCGGTTGTGGCATTTTATGCAACTGCTTCCATTTACATGATGGGTATCGAATGAAGTACAAAAAAGGTTTCAAATGAAGAACTCTGTTGGTATCAGAATCCTTTTAAGGGAATCTTCCTTTTTTAAACGATTCCCAGCCCTAGTCCTGGTCAAAGGCAACGGTTGGAAGGTCAATCAACCTGCAAATGGAGTTTCACCTTCATGCTTGACCCCTCACCAAACAGGCATTACTACCAATACTGCCTGTTGACCTTCAAGATACTGCTTTATTTGGGGGAGCAACTCACCCCCAAACAAAGAGAGCAATCTATCTGCTTCAATTTTGGCTGCAAACTGCGGCGACTCGAAAGCCACAGATCGATTAGGCCACCAGAACTACATCATCTGCTATCCTGACGTAACCCAACTGTCCACCCCTCGGCTGCACCTAGAGACTCTGTCCAGGAGAAATCACAAACAGATTAAGTAACAACGAGCAGCCTTGGTGGAGTCCAACACCCACTGTCAACTGGCTTTTGGCAAGCACTATGCACTTGCCTGCATTGCCGTTGAGAGCACAAGGAAGAAATAGCTGAATATTGTAAGTGGTCGAGACTTCAATTGGCCCTCACTAAATTTTCTTGTTCCAGGCCTTTCAGACGTGAGGAATTGCTGGTTCGGAGATGTCAAAATTCATCTTTTACCCGTGAAAGCCTGGTGTTTTGTGGGCTATTTGTAAGACAGTGGATGTACAGTTTGTCCAGCACAAACTATAAGAGTTTGAATTGCATTCTCGCTCTTGACAAACTGCACCACAGCACAGCACACTTAGAAGAGGACTGAGACCTGCACCGTCAGACCTTTCAGTGCTGTTGTTTATTTGTTTTGAATGACCTATTCTGCACAAACAAACTGCACTACTGGAGTAAATGGTCCATACCAGAGGTCTAAAAAAACTCCACAAACATGTCTGATGTGAAGATACACACACAACTCTTCCAGTGTCTGAACAAAATGTAAGATATTATTGAAGTTTTGAATTTGAAAATGTAATTGCAACTATTACAGAAACTTTTTTTTTACCATATGCAGGAGTCAATTCTGAACTGACTGTTATTTTCAGATTGTTCCAAGAATTTTAATTTGGTTCAACTCAGTCACATTACAATTTCCCCGCCAGATAGACACCTTGTGTATTTCTGATTCCTCATCTACAAGCAGAATAAACTCCTCACCTTATAAACCGTTGCAATTTCCATCTTCATGATTGTCTCTGCTGCCGGATTGTTTAAATCCATTTCACAGCTTAGCCATATACTGTATATTTTATTGTGTTATCGAACGCAGTAACTTCATGATTATATCCGGAGTGTGTAGTGCCCGGGGGCCCCACTTATCCAGGATGCTCCGCTAGAATTAATACGGTGCTTGATATTACCAGGGTTCAGTGCTCTGCTTCAGGTGTACTTTACTCACCGTCGCTGCCTCTCTCATTGCCTTGGTCACATTTCTGGATGGGTAACAGTCACAACTGTGTCCTCTCCACTGAGAAAAAGAATCCCTACGCATCATCTGGCATAAACAAAAACATCCTGAAACACAAAGCGCTACAATATCGCAAACGTGTTGCTTTCGGAGAATAAAAAAAGAAGCTGGTGGGAGGAAATAGATCTGGGTGAAACTGAAGGTGTGGTTGTCATCCATGTGAATGGATTACCCCTTCAATCTCTGTGGCCTTCAGTGTCACCCTGTCGGCCGGTGGGAAGTCAAGCTCGGGTGACCTTTGGATTTTTACACAGGACTCCTGGCCCACCGACGTAACTCTTATCTTTCTCTGGGGCTGATAATGCCTTTCCTCCCGACACTCATCTTGATGTGGAAAAGTCAGCTTTCCTCATATCGCTAGATGCAGTAAGAAAGATTATGACTTGGCAGGTGTGTGTGTGTGTGTGTGTGTGTGTGTGTGTGTGTGTGTTAGAGCGGTAACCTGTGTGACTGTGAAAGAAGGAGAGAAAGAACATGAAATTGCCGGAGTAGAATAGTGGTCCTTAATTATTTTTCAAAGCTTTTACATTTGAATCAAAGTGCAATAATGACCTCGCTTACTCTTGAGGCAGTTTTAAAAAGATCAAAACACAGCAATGAGATTTGGAAAGCTGTGCTACTATTGTTCCCGATCAATAACCGAGCTACAGAATTTGCTTTAATCGATGATTGGGAAATCATTTGCTTCACATCGCTATGGTTTACAGCTAAATGGCAATTTTGAATCAAATGGCAAGAAGCTTCTAATCATGTTACACGACTAGAGCAAAGTCACTTCCTGTTGTAGCTTCTTTAGCACAAAGTATCGAATTCCTGCACATTTTTCAGCATGGAGCAACTTTTCATTCATGAATCTCCATCAGGCATTCACATTATGAAACAATCACAGCATCAGTGGCGCCACTGGCTGCAATCGTTTGTCGAAAAAGGAGTCAAATCCGGAACACACAAAAGTACATCAATAATCAAAATACATCCCTCAAATGAGACAAACTATCAATATTAAAAAGTAGCAGCGTCTCTTAGTTTGAAAATACTGATGATGCTTGTTTCTACCACATAACACTGTAACTGCTGTATCTTATGACAGTAAATTACATGCTGTTCTCGATGTGATCTTCTTTCTAAGGCTTTTCTTCACAGTACATGCTGTGCTGCAGAGTGAGAGCCAGGAACAGGCAGCTACTGTACCATTTACAGCTACAGTAGCTGACAATAACTCTCCCTTTATGTGTCACATGATCAGTCTCTCATCAGCGGGTACAGGACAAAACGGGCAGAACTACATTTAACAATCGCAGCTTTACCGCGTCCTCCTCTTGCACTGCGTGTCTGAATGACCCGTTTGATTTGAGCTAAAAAGAACGTCTGCTCAGCTGTTTTGACGAGGAAGTGCCAAGCAGTTGAAAAGAACTTATGGGTGTTTGGACTCCTTTAGTTCAGGTGTCCTCTATAAACTAGGGCCTACACTATGACGTCACCAATAGGAACATTGCCTCATTCCACAGATCAATTCCCTGAACTGGTAAATCTTAGTGATTACATGGGAAACAACACAAAGCCTCCTGCCAGAGCTCATTTGGAGCTAAATCAAAAGGTTTAGAGAGAATCTTGATTGATCTTGTTTGGATAGAGATCAATCTCGAAGCAAGAAAACACGCAACACTGCAACACACATGCTGGTTATTGAATGGCACATGAGTTAAATGAACAGTCAACAGGGTCATGATGGAGAGCACTTATGAGACGAGAACAACATGTTTGTCTTGCCTCCAAGCAGCACTGCAACAACACGGTATAAAAGATCATGATATAGATTGATTTAATACTATCTCATGTACAACAATACTGCCCTACACACGTGGAACAGCACAGGACAAAGTATTTTATGTACAGGTATGAAGAAGACATAAAAAAGATAAAAACACAATCTAAAAAAACAAATCAGTGTTTCAGTTTTCATTTAATTTATTGCATTGAACTTTTTGACGTCTGCTTTAATATGTGAAAATAATATGTCATAGAAATGTGTCATTGACGTAAGAACATGTTTCTAAATTTGCTCAAAGTCCAGAACAGAGCTATGTATTTTGCCGTCGTACTAAAAGTCACAAAACGAAGGCCTTACAACTTTTCGCTATCCATCTTTGGTAGTGCTGACCAGTGTTTGAGCTTTCATATTTGTCAAAAATAATATTTACACACTAAGCAAAGTGTATGTACATCCTATCTGTTGCAGTTTTGGAGGCGTAACAAACAGTATTCACAATTAACCCAAAACTCTGCATGTCTCAACAATCTCAATAATAGAAAACATCCCTGGAGTCACCAGACGCCCTGCTTTCATCAGGCAAATTAGCAGCAACATCATTTTCCTTCTGCTACCTGACACAAATTATCTTTGTTTGGTGCGGGGTGTAGAAATACATATTTCACAATAAAAACCAACGATATATTCTTCTTCTTATCTGATGACTGTCTCTAGCTTTAAAAGTGACTGAAAGTAGTTTTCTTTCCTCACGGTTCCTCTGTTTTCTTTCTCTTTTTGAAGACACAAACAGATAACTGACATAGCTTTTTCCTTTACACACATAAATACACACACACACACATCTTCACTCTTTCACTTTTCAGAGTTTGATCAATGTTATGAGACCCGCTTTTTTAGTCTCAACTTCACAGATGATTGTATCAACAGAACAATGAAAATGTTTGATTTCCTTTGCTTTCCCCCGCTGGTTGGTGATTACTTCAAGGGAAGGATGTGTGCATCTTAACAAGGCTTTGGCGTTGATCACTCAATCAAGTTCTCCTTTTGGACTTTCAAAAGCCTTTCACTATTATGTTTTTGTTTCTTTTGGCAATGAGAGCAAAATGAAATGTGGAATGAAACAAATTCTCTCAGCCTCACATATTTATTATATTTCATCTTCATAGCTTTAATGCAACATAGTTAAAACCAGATCAGTAGCGTATTTTTTCGGGAATAGTTTGCAGTGTTAAGATTTAAGATTTATTTGGCTCTGCACCACCTAATCACAATCAAGCATGGTTAAGTTGAATATGATGTATTATAACTCTTCTGTTCATTTAAACAGTATATAGGTAGAGTTCAGTAATATTGTGTTATTGAATCGCTTTATCTTCAGAGTCATATATGTTCATCTTCAATCCAGACTTCAGTCAGACGATTGATTTCTGTTTGTGATGATCAGAAAAATGTTTCTTTTGTTATAGATGAAACTAAACAACCTTGGAGTGCATTTCTCTCCAGCACAGTGGATATTTCTACGGGGGATTTCAGCATATTATACTGGTGAGTTTTGTTTAATCATACATTTATTTTTGAAAAGCCTTGAACAGTAAAAAGAAAGGGGAAAAGCATATGGGGCTAGGGAGAGTTCTGTGAGTTGTATACACCATTTCCCCACAGCTATAAAACCCCATGCAGCACTCTCAACATTGATTTACAACAGCCATCAATCAGCCCTCCCCGAGTTGGAGAAACTTTCACTCACGGCTGACATAAAATGGTATTATTGCGGTAGTCCTGGGCTGCCTCTGGGACCTGGATGCGGCAGTGCTTCATCCTCCTTCCACCTCCACCCGGAGTCACCCTCCCTAAACGGGAAAGAAAGGCAACAGGACGGGGATAAAACACTGCACCAGGGGAGCTGCTTCTCAGGCCATCCATCTCACTCAGGAGCCTCCATACTGACCCATGGCTGTCCCTGATTGAATTCCTCCTGGTCCTAACACATCTGCTGGTGTTAGCTAGCTCGCTAGCAACAGTGAAGGCATTATTTAAGTATGAAAACTGATTATTCTTTTATTTTGTCTTTTGAATGAATACATAACTCACAACTGAGCTTAACCTCTTCTGTTCTCTCTGTTTTTAGCATAAATTCATTTTGAAGAAGCAGAAACTTTGATGGCTCCTCATTCAACCTTCTGCGTCCCCCCACTGCTTTGTGTCCACATACATGCGTGCTGTTGTGCATTTGACAGCTTTCGCTCGCCCACGTGATTTATCCTGCAGTAAAACACTTGTTATGCAAAGCACTTATTAAAGCGTCAGCGGGGAGGATCGATAAACCATCCTTTACGACAACAGCTTAAGAAAACCCGGTCACAGAGAGACAGCATGCAGTGGTTTACCGTGATGAACGGCATCGCCGGGTCAAAATTAATTTACTGATGTGAATGTGAGAAACGCCATGCCAATAAAATGGCAGGGAGAAACTATTATGAATCAGCTTGCCTGGCTGTTTGTAACCATAAATACTAAAAACATCATTAGAGGCTTAGAAAGGAAACATCAATTATAACGATTATTGGCAATGGAGATCTATGGGACTGTGAAGGTACAAGCAAAAGAGCTCATGGGACTCTAATGACTGCTAACACGGATTATTTGTGAATGATGTTCGTGAGCCGAGTGCATAATTGTCTGTGTATGTGTTTACAGGGAAAGTGAAGAGAGTGATTGAGAGAGAGAGAGATCACCCTGATATGCAATCCAAACACAATCTATCTTGGGTAACACTGACTAAGCACATCCCGATGTTGCAGCGTCGTCACATGATGGATCTAACCTTAATGGAGACCTGTGGAGCACTCATCTGGCTCACTGGCCACATTAGGTGTGTTAGTAAATGACGGTGTACTCCTTAACTGGGCTTGAAACGTCCACATGCATCACGTCCCGTGAGTGAAGAAAACTGTTTACAGCGGGGTTAAGGTGCCGGGGAAACAACAACGCGTGGGCCATCGGCACGCTTGTCAGCTGAGAAAAATCAGCCACAGGGGAACTTTTCATGGTCGGCAGCTGCCAGATATATTTCTCTATGTTTCGGTAGTGTTTATGAATAGCTTCTGACAAGTGCAAAATGGATACAAAGCCAATTGCTGTTTAAAGCCTCTTTGGTCTGGTTTGCTCCAGTATAGTAATATTATTACTATATTATATAATAGTAATAAAATAAAAGCTATACTACAATGTAGAAATACGCCTACTGAGATGTTAAGTAGTAAAAGTTGTTAAAAAATAAAAGTATTATGATGAAGAATTGTTCCTTTAATTATGGTATGAGGACGTATATCCTCATAACTATTGGGCAGTTCAATCTATATAGTATAATAAATATCATATCATAACTAAAGCTGTCAAAATAGGTAAAAAGCAGGATATTCATCTGCACCGCTGTATCGCTCCTGTTTGATAAACTACTAATAAATGTATCAGTAATTAGGCCGAATGAGCTGCTGATAATAATATACTCTAAAGTCTTGATATTGATTCTTTTCTGCCTATTTTGGATTGATGCTGCCTAATTAGCGTTTGCTACTGTATATATGTTTTCTGATAAAAAAAAAAAGATGCAACAGCATGAAAGGAAAAGAACATGATTCATGCTGCCAGAGACCTTTGCATATGCAATGGAGCCAATTTTGGCAATCGGCGACTGTCAAATCAGAATCGATTTGTGAAAACGGGAGCGAGTGATGCATTAAAAAGATAATTTTCCAGTCGTTTTATCACAAGCACATTAACGTCTGTATCACTAGCTGCATCAGATTGATTCAGCACATGTAAATATGAGACACGGCATGTTTAATCTTCTATCTGTCAGGCTGCAATAAAGTTTACTTTTAAGGCTCCAGCGTTATCAATCATCCTCCTTTGGTTTAAATGAATTACTGTAAAAGCTCTGCCATTTGGAATCCAAGGAATTTGTGTGCCTTTGATAAGAATATTTAGTAAAATGTAGGTGATTGAATCCTTTCACAAAAAAAAGCAACTCCTCTTATTTGACCCCTTTCATAAATGGGTCTGTATAAAGGACATTCTGACATTTACTTAAATGTGCATGAATGCATAACGTTTAATGCTATTAATTGAGATTGTTCTAGAATCACTTGTCAATCTTTTTCTATAAATGTAAGCGTATATACACTCTGTCTCTTGGAAACAGTGAGTTTAGTGCAGTGGGCTGCAGCTCACCTCAGGTGATTGATTTAAGTTTTTAAGACAAAAACATTCCCATCTAACATATGCTTAATTAAAGGTACTGAGTTTTAGGACCATGTTTGTTCAAGTTTTGCACATGAGTGACAGATGAAGGATGCTTTATCCTCAAATGATATGTTAAGAAATTCAAAAGAGCATGTAGGTCAATAAAAGCTGCCGGCACACCATGGCTGTGAAATGCAAATGCTTTTAACTTCACAGCAGGGGAGATTCTGTGGAAAACGTCACTGGTCTAGTTGAGGGGACGAGATCAGTTTTAAACATCCAACTGAAACTATTTGATCGCAGTGTTCAAATTCATGTCGGAACAGCAGAAGGTACATTCTTCGTACTTTGTGTAAGTGCAGGCCAACACAGCACAAGAGGGAAAACAACAATCTGCATAAACCGAATAGCTTAAATACAGAAGCCCAGAGACGCAAGTGAGAGGAACAAAGATGTGTGGTGATCCATTTTCTAGGTCTGATCCAAATGGATTCCTCTCCGGTATTTATGGCTTAGAACAGGTGAAAAAAATAAGTTAATTTTTTGGCACGTCTTTGTTGTTGTAATACTCATTTTGACCACAAGAGACTGAAGTGCACCACTACCCCATGTTCTAAATATGACTTAAAGCATTGATGTTTTCTTCCAGGTCAGTTTTCATTTCTCCATGCACTTTGAACGCACGGAACAAGTTATAAAACATACTGTCATGAATTTTAATCAGCGCTAATCTGTCGTTAGGTAAAAAACAAATGCTTTTAGTCATATTTAGAACATGGGGTAGTGGTGAACAACAACAAACACTTGACAAAATGATTTATGAATCATAATCACCTTTTTTAAAAACCTTTTTTTCCCCACTTGTTCTTAACACTGGAGAGGAAACAGTGTAGATCCCATTTTCCACTGAGCTTCCGTACCTAAGTGATTCAGAATATGTTTTCATTTAGTAAATCCCCTCAAACCAACAGCTCGTTTTCTTTCTTGTGTCAATTGTGTTGTTGCACAGACCCTCAGCTGTCTCCACAGGAGAAAAAAAAAAGTGCCTAGCGTTGACAAATGCTCCTCCAAGTGAGGGTCACCCCATCCAACAATGAACAGGACCACAGCCACAAAGCACTTCCTGTTGCCCATTTGCAGGACCCTCAATTCCATTAGCTTTTCCTCACCTTCATCATACTCACTTGAGAAGTTTATTTATATATTTAACTATTTACCCGCATGTGGTCCAAAAGGTTGGCGAAACAGCAAGCCGTCTGCCATTTATGTGGCAATAATTATATGGAAATGGTATTCACAGGCCTCTGTGTTGCTCCGGAGCAGCCGGTATGGAATTGACAACAGTGAAGTGACTGGCAGCAGTGGGAATAGATTGTCCTCAATGATTTGCTTTTTCCTTCCAAGCCAGGCGTGTCACCAGCCTGGCTTGGCCTTATCTCCGTGTGGTTAGCCTTCGGTACCAGCCGCTCGGAGCGTGCGCCCCTCACACGCAAGCCTCGACAGAAATCAGTCAATCTGAATAGGGAGATGTCATTTTCTGATCTGCTTCGCTTTATAAGCGTTGCCGTTTCATCAGGCTCTGGTTTTTAGGGGCCTTGCACTGAACTAAACAATTTCTCTTTTCTTTGTGCACTTTCAACGAAGATGAAAACTGTAAATCATGATTATAATAATTCATGAATAAGCAGATTTAAAACGACTCGTCTACTGCTCATTTACTGCACCTTTACACCGTGTTTTTATTGGTCGATGGCGCTTTCTGCTGCCTCGAGATCGTAATGCGCCGACAACGCAAAGCCAGCGATGACCTTTCCCAGTTGAATTATCTGCACATTTGTCATGAGTAACCAAGTAAGAAAATATCTGGTTCGTTGATATAAACTCTGAAGAACTGTGAACATAAACATTCTCATCACTCAAAAAAACGATTCAAGCCCTTAAAGTGACACATTTAAATAGTGTTTGATTTATTTAAATATATCAATTTTAAAAATAAACACATTTATATTTAATGGGTCTAACATAAAATGTATGAACACTTTCATTTATTAGATTTATTTAGGTTAGATGGTGTGTATCAATGCAAAATAAATGTGTTTAGTTGGGGGACTACCCTTTGCGCATGTGCCAGATCGCGTGCTCTCAGTCGTCTTTCCGCCTTTTTTCCTGACTGCAGCAAGATTCAAACCGACTCATACCGACCGTCCATTCTATGGTAAGCATGCTTGCATGATTTGATTTCTGTTATATGTAGCTTTAGTGTTGCTGTAAAAGGTGAATTGCTAGTCCATTCTAAATGTTAACATTATATCTGTGAGTGCTCCAAAGCACTTTTGACTTGACTTTGTTTTATGTGAACTTTGGATTATTCCAGCCTTTCCCTCCACTAATATATTTATCTCATCTTTTGCAGTTTGATCAGCATTACCAAGCGTCTTGAGGCAACCTCCTAATGATCTCATTGTTATTTGTTCAGTCTCCTATGTACTAATTATCTTTATTCTTTTTAGGACTCTGCATGTGGCAGTGTAAAGAATGCAGTTTGGAACTAGCCATACATTGCCCATGTACATTTAATACATGGAGTAAGCTTCTAAATCACACAAGCTAAAGCTGAACTGCACACTCAACCAGAGATTGTGGAGCAGAGGCCCCTTCCCTGTTCCAGCAGAGTTAAGTAAGTAAATGTGAATGTTTCTATGTGTTTGCCATTTTGATGATTAATGGCTTCACAATCGCAATTTGAATCTAATAATCCCACATAATGTGATAGTAATTATAATAAACAAGTAACAAACGGCTGTATTTTGTTTGTTAAAAATATTATTCAGGTCAATGCAGAGTTGCTGCGGATCACCACCAAGCCATTTCAATCAAAGCTCATGTCACAGCTGGACCACTTCTCAGACTCCCTGATACAGCGCTTAACACTCTCTGGTCCGTGTACGTTTTGATAGTCTGTTTTACTGTTCAGTCGAAGATATGAACACGGGCCCTCCTCTTCCTTAAGCTCTTTGACCACATCATCTCATCAGTATCCGGGCCTCATTATTCGTGTTCATGAAAGTTATGACAACGAAATCGCCTCATTCTACTTTGAGCTTAAAAAGAGAACACGCAATCAGATCCAACTGTGTTCAGTTTAACGTTAATGAGTACCTGCGTGCACTGAACACGGGGGGGGGGTTACTTGGCAACACAATGTTTCAACTCCCTCCACAGATTTTCTATGGGATTGAGGTCAGGAGTCTGGCTAGGCTTCTTTGTTGTTGGGCACTTACAAAATCGGCAAGGGGTCAAATAATGATACACTTTTCTAATGATATCCTTTACTGAAGCGACAGCCGGAGCTGTACTTCTCACCGGGAAGTTTCAGAACCTGTTAATCATAAAGGCTCACGTCAGAAAGGAAACACTCTCAACACGTCCTACTGTGTAAGTGATTGCTTGCAGGCTTTCTGATAATTCACGCTACTTATTTTTCTTAAATTGCGATAATAACGAAAGTTAACAGTCGACAAAGTTTTGCAGGCAGTGGACGTTATCCTTAACCCAGCAAGTCTGAACTGTAACGGTACAGAACGTAATTTAAACTTTAACGGAGCGAAATGAAGACGCTGTAGACATCTTAACGCTGATTGGCCAAGACTCGACACATCAAAGATGTTCTATTGAGAAGATCACGACATCACCTTTTCTCCTCGTCTCACTTCAATCTGAGAAACGCTGGCTGACCAGTTGACCCCCCCAAAACAATCTCTACGGATCTACATGATTCACGTGGATGATATATTTTGATTACAAAAAGGCGAATTTCGCAGAAAAGTGACAAGTTTGCAGGTATGTATGTATATATATATATATATATATATATATATATATATATATATATATATTTATGGGTAACACTTTTCGACGCTACATGGGAAACATATTGTGATAAATTTACCAGATTGATAAAGAGTCTGGATCTTCATTGAGGTAGATGACAGGCTTCTCAGATGCACTCCCTTTTGGTGTTGATGTTATCACACTAGAAGTACCGGATAAAAGCACAATAAAAGCAGGCCATTTACTATTCATCAAATGTGTTTAAAAAAGCAGATATGGACAAGAAAATATTACAATAACCACACCAATACAGTGAAAATAATCTTTTATGCATTTGTACTAACCAAATCATTGATCGTCAGGACATCCTTGATATTTTCTCCTTCACACGTCCTTTGCTCTTTAAGCTGCACAGAGGCAAGCCAGAGACTGTAAATTACGGAACTTTTACATGTCACTGCAAGCTTGGTTGACTGTTTACGCACAGAAAGTTTTGCCCAATTCACCTCCACATCCTAACTCGAGTGTGACTACTCTCTAATGTCTACTTGCACGTCCATTTTCCTCTGTCTGATGGGATGACTCGCTACTCGAGTTGAAATAGACCCTAACACGGTTCAATACGCTGTAACTTCCATTGACTATGGGTATCCTTGTTATTTATAATCTATAAATTTTAGTTTGTGGATGTTTTGTGATTTTACTTTTGTAGCCCAAAATTGGTCCAAGTTGCCTGTTTCTGCACATGATAATACATCATAGGCTATTCTTCAGTGTAAAGGAGTCCTTTTGTCCTACCACCTGTACTGGTAGGAAAGAAAACAAAGCTGTATTGCTCTTGACAAACCAAAGTAGATGGAATTTAGCACTTGCAATAGTGGTTGTACATATCGATAGCAGGAATTTCTGTGCTTTTTGGAAATGATAGTTTGTGGTGAATGGCTACACTGTGCAGTGCAATGATATTCCCTGTTTAGAGAGCAGTGCATAGCCTCCACCCTCATGGCGTCTTTGTTGTTTGTGGCACCGAGGGATTTAGGATAGGTTGGTATTTATTTTTCACCAGTTGTGGAGCTGTTACAGGACTCCTGTTTTAATATTTTAACATTTAAAAACGATGAAAGATGCACTGTATAGTTCCTTTTTGAGTTTTTGTTGCTATCCTTTTCTGAATAGTGTTTTGTAAAAAAAAAAAAAAGAAGCATTTTCAATAAAAACACTTGAAGGTTTTGTCTGTGTGTCTTATTTGGGGATCAAATAAAAAAAAAAAATTTTTACGTGATTAATTCATTTCCAATTAATTAAACTATATTGAGTTGGACTAACATAAATCAATTTCATTTCATTAATGGTATTTTTTTATTTAGGCTGTATTTGATAAAATTGAGTCGGACTAACTCAATTTAATTATATTGCATGGATGTTCTTAGTTTAAGTTATGTTTACATATATTTATTGGATGGAAAACCTGCCCACAATTTAATTGAGTTCATCCAATGAGTACTTCAAAAAAAGAGTTTTGAGTACTTCAAAAATAAAGGGAACACTTTGGCCCAAACTGAAACAACTGCAGAGGATGATACATATATTCAAATAAAGGAGTACAAAACACATTTACACAGCATATAGGAAGAGAAATATAAATAAAATTAATATAAATACTGTCCAGCTGGTATACAGTGCTAATGGCTAATCTGAGCCAGCGTGTTTCATGCAGTAGCAACCTGCCATCGTGTTTACTTTCACTGAATCCATCCATTCAATTCTAAAGAGTCTCTCTCAGCATTGCTTGTATTCAGAACTTTAACAGCCGAGTTAGGACTTTCAGTCAATTAGAGAAACACTACATGATAAAAGGCTGAGACGGACAGTGGTACTTGCAGTTAATTGATTGGTAGCTGAACAATGCTAACGCACAATGATGTACACGCTCCCATTTAATTACAAGCATGGTGGGGGTTGTGGGGTTTGTTAGGGTGGTTCAGCGAGAAATATTTGATCTTTTAAGTATGAAGCACCTCAGAGGTTGTCTGGGAAAATGCTATTTTTTCTTAAAATGCTTCTTATTTTTAATTTGCCTTAAAAGAAGTGGAAATTTCCATAAACCTGCAGCGGAATAATTAAAAGGCCTGAATGAATGTGTAGCAGCTGATTGTAAACAGCACATGTTCATATTTCATTAAGAGTTGCTGTACATGAGTTCTGTGGAGCGTCCATAGCCAATATGAAGAGCTGCATTCTCACTTAGACTCGAGTTTTAGCTTCCCACATCATATTGCAGCTGGTTATGTGTCATTATTTTCTATTCATTGTGCCGCCAACCTTACTCAACCCATTTCACCCTCTCCTTCTCTGAGCCGAGCCGATCAGAACACATTCCCGCATGATGACCGATAATTTTTCAAAATGGCGCTTCTATAACACCGTATTGGAAATACCATCTTGGTAGTTAGGTAGGAGGGGACCTCTTTGGAAGGCACTGAGTGCATACAGGTTTTCAAAAGCAAGGCTGAAGCATGTCTTCTTCCTAACTGCCTAACTGCAAACTAATTATGGTGCTCTTGAATGCCAGATTGTACGGTAGAAAACGAGGGAGGCGCTTCAATTCAGAAAAGTCCCAAAAAAGTTTAATCTGCTCAAAAGTAGAGAGTATAGGGGCAATAAGGATTCAAAAAACCTGCAAGCTGCTCCTCCTCAGGCTGGAAATGACAAGAACGGGAACCAGAAGAAGAAATGATTTTGATTTGGTTGTTCAGTGCCAGAACGCAGCAGAACGTGAAGACAAAACAATTGGCCCGGCTCAGCTGGATACTTGGATATTTGGCTACATTTCTATACAAATATGTGGTACTCAAGCATAGACATTTAAGAAAATATTGTTTTTGTTATTTCTCCCCCACCCCACATGTGTTCTTGTTTGCACATTCAATTGTTGCGACATTCACTTTCATGTGCCAGGAATGATTTGGAATTAACTTCTGGGAAATGATGCGATTCCATCTGAAAGACGTGTTCAAGTGTAATAGCTGCAGAGAAAGCCGGAGTAACATCTTTCTCTTTCCAGTAAAGTCATCGGGTTTTTTTTTTTTGGTCTGGCTGTAATTGCATTGGCTGAGCTGAACTCCTTTTTGTTGAAACTAGAGGTCAGCCCAATAGGTTCATGTAATAACATCATATTGACATGTTGCTGTGGTTTCAAAATCCAGTTAGTTGCTCCCAGAGACGGAGGTTTATCGAATAGCCACTGAAACAAGTTTTTTCATAATCTGGTAACTACATTGCAATGTGTACAGTGGAATCAGTGAATTGATGTGGTCAGTCAATTTTAAGTTAATCATTGTAATAGTCCTGCTAATGGTTTGCTGACGGAGGTGTCTGTATGACCGGTAAACATTAGCATTCACATGATCCTCTGAAATGAATCGCATTTTTTCATGCCCTGGGTGGATCATTTCCACTAAAATAGTCATACTGAATGTAATGCATTCAGCAATCTCTGTTATTATTGCTAATACGTTTTCAACGTCCCTTGCTGTTTTTCAATCTAATAGGATTTTTGCACGCCCGTGGTAAGGGTTTGGAGTCAATCTCTAAGATTTTATGGCAAATATGAAGCTTAAAATGTTTCTGATTGCCTTCAAAAACCACTGGCGCTCTGATGAAGTTCTTTGTGTCCTCATGTGTGACATTGGAGTCTATCTGAAGGGCATCAATATAATCTTTTCCCTTACATTATTGTGCTTTTCTATAACCTTCAACATGAAGATGGCTTTTGATCCTGACAACGGCAAAACCTTGATTTGTTTCCTATCAGATAAAAAATGATAATAGAATAGAGAGCGCTGATGATAGGGAAATATGTATCGGCTGGTGAATGAGGAGTCTTACGGGCCCATAAAGCATGCATTTAGATGTTCATGTTTTGTTGCCGATGAAAGGCGAGGGGTGCCTTTGAGAGTCATTCACATCTATTGTAACTCTTACCTTTCTTGAACAGTGATTAGAGGCCAAGGAGCATTTCATATTTCATTATTTTGGAGAGTGTTGGGAGACTCTGTCTCTTCTTTATTTGATTTGAGAAAGTTTACACTCCTGCAGCCGCAGCCAAACTCCAAGCTAGCGTTACGTTTGCCAAGCACAGACCCAGGGTTACACAGGACAACGTGTACAGGTGTGTTGAGGATGGATGGCATCATTCAGTGGTGGTTTGTGGGTAGAAATGACTCCCTCTCCCTTCCTCTACTTCTGCCGGGAGCAAGCTGGGGTCGCAAATGACTGCGGTTGCCAGACGCTCATATTTTACCTTCTCATTAGCAGTAAAGGAGGAAGAGGTAATTACTGTGTTGGAGTGGCAGCCAGGCTCTGAGGTAAGGGGAAGGAAGCTCCAAATAATGAGATGTGTATTTTACCGAGGCTGGAACCCCAGCCTGGGCGACAAGCCAACAGAGAGTAATCCAACTGCTAAACCCTGCAAGAAAATGTGTGCCTTTGTATGCATGCGCACGTGATTTAGCCTTAGATAGTAAATAATACAAAAGCCTTTTATGTAAACATGCCAGAAGTTGAACCCTCAACCAATTATTTATACAGAGACACAAATAAACAGATCTAGAAGCCTGAGGAGGGGGGCGACTACGGAAATGTGCCACATGCATTAAAGAAGAACGGAAGCAAGCAGTGATCAAGTCAAACCCCTTTAGGTTACTGCTGTGTGCTGTTAGTTCACACAGCAGCGTTACACCCTGTGAAGCTCTTCCACCTGTTGCTTACAGACATGCTGAAAACCTGCAGAGGCGTTTCCTGACATTCATTTCAGGTAAATCAGACAATCTGACACCTAATTCCAAACACAGGAGCCGTTCACTCCTCACGCACTTATCAGACAAAATCTACAGTGAAAGCAACAACAGCCTGGAATGACTTTTCAGGGGCACGATGATCCGACATCATGTCAGAGAAACAGTTCCAGGTTCCAGCGCAAACTCTCTTGGGTTGTTTAAAATGTGATAGTTGGAGGGCTCAGGAGACATGGTCACCTCATGAATACATTTCTAATCCAAAGATTCAGTTTCCAACATTTGTATTTCCCCACAGGAAGACTCAAATTAAAAGTCCTGACAAATATGAAAACAGCAGAACATCTTCAGACACTCTTCTGTTATGCAACAACGTTATGATTCAGATTGGTGTATCTCTGGGTAGAAATTGTGGCCTGGTGCTGTTTTCATCAAATATGGTGGAACGAGACAAAGACATACGCACTTCTACATTTCATCCAAAGAAGTGAAATTCGTCTCTTGCTATTGTGCTCTCCTAAAGGTTCCTTCATCCGTGTCTACGTTTGTTGCATCACTTCTTTCAAGCAGATATTGTTGTACAAAACACTAATATATTCACAGTAAAAAGGCTTTGGCAAAAGCAGAATAAGGAAAATATCTGTTCTGCCTTGATTCCTCTGTCGGTGAATTTCTTCTCGCTTTAATCTTTTCCATTAATTCTGTTTTCCTGCGCTGCCAAAGTCCCTTTTATTCGCAAAGTCTCACGTCACCGTATCTGACCGATGATCTCTCTACCTGCGGGTTGTTCTTTAACATAACTATCACTACCATATTATTGCCTGTCACTCTGTCTTTCAGACCTGTTATTGTGTAACCAATCACCTGCCCATCACCGCCAGGACCTCCAGGAGGACTCAGCTGAGAGTTTCCATCAACCACCAGCATCTAGACCAGGATCCTGTCTGGATTGATGTATAAGCTCAGCAAAAAATGATACATACCTCATTATGCACTTATTAGCAGTTACGTATGCTTTATTGCAGAGCCTTATTGAGATAATACATAATTTATTATGGGCACTTTTCTGCTTTTATTAGATATAGAAGCTGTTATAGCAGAAGATTAATGTCCATGGTTATCGATTTAAACCTTCAACAAACATGTATATAATGTTCGGCTGTCCAAATACTTTTGGTTTAAAAATGGCTCAAGCGAGGCGGTTATGACAACGTTTTGATGAAGCCTGTAGCTATAGACTCTTCTGCTGCCGGTGATCCTTGCATTGGGTGCTCAAACAGATGTCAAGGTTTAATTAAAAAACTGATTACATGGAATTTATTTAGATATTCTGCAGGCTACCGAATACGCTATGTGTGATGCAAATGGCCACGGTTTGCATCTGGGTCAGAAAGCAGGAGGATTGCACATTAAGATGCTGATCTGACCTTTATTATTCTGTAGAATAGATGGCAGCTGTGGAGCCTTTGAGATGTCGCCCATAATGAGGCTGCTACATCAGTGGTCTTCACAGGCAACAAAATATCCCCAAATCCTTATCCATACACATCTCACTACAACCAAATGAGCACAATGTCAACATCTTTACATCCTGAAATTAAGCCATATTGTCCTGAACATCATCCAGCACGATATAAACAAGGGGACAAAAAAAAAAAAAACGAAAATCAGCCATTTCTCTAAATGTTGACCCAATACTGTCACGGGACATAATGAGGACTCAAATGCAGACAGAGTAGTGAACAAAAAGGGTTTTAATAACTCACAAAACAAAAACAGGTAATCCAAGGACGAGACACGGGGGAAAATCCAGCAGGACAAGGCAGGGCAAAGGCAGACTGGGAAACCGGGAACAGGAAGCGCAAAACGAGTGGGTAGGTAGGAAACAAAAGCAATGATCTGGCAGAGTGAGTGAAAGACAGGGGTTTAAATAGTGACTAGAACAGGTGAGGAGAGTTGTGCTGATGAGGGAGAGTGTGACTGGCAGGTGCACTGAATGATCTGATTAGGGACAGGTGAAGGAAGTGAGGAGCTACAGAAAACCACACAAAAAACACCCAAGGCAAAGCCTGATTGTGACAAATACACACACATACGTTTATATATTTGGGAGTGTCTATAAAGTGAACATTTGTATCTATCAATATAAGATAAAGGTAATAAAAATTCAATACTTTATGCTCTTAAGGTAGACATGTTATACTTTGCCACCAAAGTGCAAAGATAATTGTGCAGTTAAAATGCCATTTTGAAAACTGCATATATATAAATAAATAACATTTTAAATTGTAAACATACAAACCTTTTTGCAATTCAACCGATTTACATATTTGATATGTAGGAAAATAGGAACATTGTGAGAGAGAACAACTCTCTGCACACAGCCAGCCACAGTGACGTGTTCAAAGTACCGCTTAAGGTATTGTTTTATGATGAATTCCACCTCATCTATAAAGAGCAATTTAATATTGAATCTGGTGCATAATTTACATGTAATCAGGAATGATTTACAGTCAGGCAGAACACACCCCACAGAGATACTGACCGACTGTACACCCGGAGATGAATTTCAGCACCACGGACAGCACCACCTTTTCAATCAGTGTCCAGATAATATTAGTAAAGCTGATGTGTTTGAAACAAATTACAGATGGGGGCATTTAATTCACAGACGCACACCCACAGATGAAATTGGATTTTATTGCCTTGTGTGAGAAGTCCCCCCCACAACACACTTGCATTAAGTCGGCAGCACGAGTATTGCACTCTCAATATTTGACTTCCTGACACACTAACTAAGAAACCGCCGGCATTACACCAGAAGAGAGCCATTACTCCTCGGTTGTGGGAGAGTGTTATGTGTGGCAATGACTTGTGTCATGTCCCATTAATAATGGTAATGATAGCATTAGGGGGGTGCTGTGGGATGTAATTCAAAGATCTGCCAAGTGCGAGTGACAAGGTCATTCTAAACGACAGTGAGCAGGCCCGACATTCCTTCACGAGGAGAAATGTGTACCTTTTAGAACGCTCAAAGTAGCATGATGCCCACGCAGAAACAAGACTTACCCTCTGGTATTAATCAGTAGCATATCACTTGTCTAAGTCCATTGGCTGTGCTCTCCATATTTTGTTATTTTACAAATCTTAGAGTTCCAGTTGCAGCTCATCAGCAACCTTTAACTACAGGACAGTCTCTATAACCATCATACATTTCATAAAACTTGTTTTACTTAATGCACGTTGTACTTAATCACTAAAGTTGATAATGATGTCCTTAATAATGTGCATACATTAAATACATACCACATGCAGACACATTCAGAAAACATGTTGATACTTTGCAGACTGGTTTAACGTGGTATTTATAGATTTTTCTATAACAGATATCAGATTGAATGAGAGCAACACAGCTGTGGTAAAGAACACATTTCTCTCCCTTTGGATCATGCTGGCAGCCGAATCTTAATGCTCTATATATAATTAAGCTTTGAACATCACACATTATTCATCTGTCAGAGGCGCTCCCAAAATTGACGGAAGGAAATTTACGCACAATTAATCACAACCGTCGCCTTTTCTCTGCAGCTCTTTCTGTTTGTTTTTCCAACTGTGCTTTCAGCAGAAATCTCTGCTGCTTGAATTCAGTTTTAATTTCTTCGCTCCAAACAAAAACACACAATGCAAACAGCAAAATCCTCAATAAGTCATCAGATCGTGATTGAGTGTGATCATAAAAACAGTGCAGCTGTTTGGCTTTTTTACATTGAGATGCTTTTCAGAAATGTCATCGTCACAACGGTGCCCTCGAAGACACTTGATCTTAGTAATTATAATGGTTGAAACACGCGCAAATGTGTTTCCCCGACAAATGCTACTGACTGACAAGTTATATTTAGCTAAACATACTCAACTGGAAACATTTCACTGCTGCCGTCTTTTATTTCTCCGGCTGAGAAAATATTTGTCTTTCATTTAGTGCGTCTGTTGTGAAACACTCTCCTTCTGCAGTGTCTCTGCTTGGGAACACACCTATTTTGTTCAGTGTTTTTTTAACTGCGACGGATTTTATTTCCATAATAAATGTTTCTACAGCATAAAAAAAAAATTGTAAACGTTTAGATCTGCATTTAGATTTGGCAAAACAACTCTGCTCTTTGAGGAAGCTCTCAAAGAATCCACACAGCAATGAGGCTTCTGCAGAAAGAACTAATCCCTCGGATGCATAAAGATAAGCCGAAACCGACATGAACGTTGGGATGAGTAAGACACCGATACCACAGCTGGAGCAGGTTAGGATGGTGGAGGAAGTTGCAGCAGTGTTGGCATCAGAAATCAGTACAGTAAAAGTAACGACAACAAATATTGCCCCGCAGGAAAGGGCAGAAAAATACGTCACTAAAATGCTGTAACTAAAGCCTGTTTGCGCCTGCTGTCATCATGCATATGTAAATTATACATAAATCTCATTATGTCCTTTGAAAATGTCTCCATTTTCCTCACATAACATGCATACATAGAAGCCGTGCACTCCAGACTGTGCCGAATTCACTCAAACCGTTGCCACATCTGAGCCCTCAAAAAGGCTGTTCTGCGTATTCAACAGATACACACAAAGCTTGACAATAATTAGCCTTCAGCCAGTTGGTTGCAATGTGACGTTAATCATACAGCACATATAGTTTAATAAGTGGCATCAAAGCTTTGGCCTTTCAGAAAAGCTCAGCCAACGTGAATGCCTTTGTGTACATGTGCAGATCGGTAAGATTCACTGTGCGTCTCTCAACACAGTCATTGATTTGCACTTCTGACTGACGATATATTTCCTTACGTTGAGCTCTTCTTGTAGACTTGACACCTACTGTACTTTTCAGAGTGAATAAGGCGGTTAAATAAGCAGTGGTGTATAAAGTACCCAAAAGCCATACTTGAGTAAAAGTAAAGATACTTTACTGGAAAATGACTCCAGTAAAAGTAAAAGTCACCTATTAGAATACTACTTGAGTAAAAGTCTTAAAGTATCTGATATTTATTGTACTTAAGTATCAAAAGTAATTTTCTGATATTAAATGTAGTATTGAAAGTAAAAGTGCAAGTAAATGCTGTTAATAAAAAAGCAAAGGGTCAGAATTTTGAGAATTATGAAGTTTATTCTTTTAAGTGCTGCGGCACCATGACCAAGGACATGGAGCTGTGTTGAAAATAATTGTGTTGGCTGTGATCCATCCAGGAGCAACAATGTTCAACATAATATATTGTACATAAGTATACTTTTGCATCTACTATGAACTTATCATCATAATTCTCCGAAAAGCAATATGACACAATGACGGAGTTTATAAGTATGCTCATTCCGACTAGAGGATGTAGAGGACAAATGCATAATGTTGTGTTCAGCAAAAAATATCCACTTGATGCATCAGGTCAGTGTTTTGAGAAAGGACACCTGCCTTGTGAAGTCCTATGGGCCTGATTTGAACACAATGGGCAAAGGTTTTGCTCAAGCTGAATCTGCAATTGGGCGACTGCTACCATCATAACTCCATCTGATCATCCACAAAATGACTCAAATATCAAAACATGATCAATACTAAAGCAGCACCGAAAGTAACAACCCAGTCATTACTGGAAACTGAAAAATGTCCTGTTCATCTTCAAAAGAAGTTGGTTTTGAAAATTGAGCACACGTGACTAACATGACATTTGGACACTTATAATAATAATATATTATTATACTACAATCATGTCTAGAACTGTAACGACGGCCAGAGCTGTACTTCTCACCGAGAGGCTGCCTTTCAGAACCTGTTAATAATGAAGGCCCACGTCAGAAAAGGAACACTCTCAATACGTCATACTGTGTAAGTGATTGCTTGCAGGCTTTCTGATAATTCACGCTACTTATTTTTCCTAAATTGCGATAATAACGAAAGTTAACAGTCGACAAAGTTTTGCAGGCAGTGGACGTTATCCTTAACCCAGCAAGTCTGAACTGCAACAGAACAGAATGTAATTTAAACTTTAACGGAGCGAAATGAAGACACTGTAGACATCTTAACGCTGATTGGCCAAGACTCGACACATCAAAGATGTTCTATTGAGAAGATCACGACATCACCTTTTCTCCTCGTCTCACTCCAATCTGAGAAACGCTGGCTGACCAGTTGACCCCCCCAAAGCAATCTCTACGGATCTACATGATTCACGTGGATGATATATTTTGATTCAAAACGGCGAATTTAGCAGAAATGTGACAAGTTTGCATGAGACATTTTTTTTCCTCAGAGCTGTGTTTCTGCAGCAGAACAGACGTCTTTAACTGTGTATAGAAGTGAAGTCTTTTACCTCCGAGTAATGTCTTCACCATGGGGGAGACATCTGTCTCTAAGAGCTGTGCTTTCTACAGTGGAACATCGTACAGTCCTTGTTTCTGCCGGCTGAACAAACATATTTTATTCAGAGCCGTGTTGCTGCAGTGTATCAGTCCAACTTTAATGCAACAGCAGTTGCTCCAGCTGCAGGATCTGTTTCTGTCTGATTGAGCGGAGAGTGCCGTTGACCTTCAGCTATTTTACTGAGACTGTATTAAAGAGGCCCAGCCAGAACCCTGATTTTACGGCCTAGTCTTCCCAAGGTCCCTCTGACCTGATGGGTATTAGAGGATAAATCAAACTTTCATGCCAACAGTGGGGGATGAAGCATGACTGCGTATTGAAGAATGGCATGACTCACGAGTTAAGGAGCGCATGCGAGCGTCCATGTGTGTCACTGTGTGTGTTTCACAGCGTTAGTCTGGGTGTCCGTTTAATAACAGTGCAGCATTTGTGTGTGGGTGCATGTAGTAAGATGTGTTTCTAAGTGTTGTAATGTGTCCGTGTGTTTGGTAGAAGGTAAGCGAGCGAGTCAGCACATGGAAGCGGTCCCGTTTGACAGCCGCGGCGTACAAAATTGGTCAGTGAATGGGTTTTTCTGCGGTAACCGGAGCTCTCGGCCACCTCACAACGCCGCGTCACTGCTGTGAAAGCGGCGGAGCGGAGCGCCCTTTTAATGTGCACATCATCAACTTCACATTAACAATGCAGACACACAGGGTGAGTGAGAGGACAGCGGTGGATGGGGGAACTATTTCATAACTGACCACGGTTCTCGTATCCAGGGGCAGCCTGGGTTTGTCATTGTGGGATTTAAGCCTCAGTGTGTGGCGACAGCTTGATAATGCCGCCCTGATCCACACACCAAGCTGTGCTCCTCTGGATTTACTGCGAGCACCGAGGGCGGATGGTCTTAATGACACGCATGGACTCAATGACTTCCTATTTCTAACTGCGAAAGCCTCTTATTGTTGCTGATCATCGCCTCTGAAGATGGAAGCGGCTGAACAAGTCAAGTGTTACGCGACATCAGATTATGTATTAGACAGCATGTGTTTTGTCTAAAACAACAGTTTTGATTGCAATTCAGTGTTATGAAAGTTTAAGCAAACTAAAAGTTGAGTGACGCAAAACGGCGACAAAACATTAAAACTAACGTGGAGGGCGAAAGATCACTACCAGCTGCTGTACATCTATCAAATAGCTTGACACAATATGTACAGAATGTGAGCTGTTCTTAAAATCATTATTAGAATATATACTAAATAAGAGGAAGTAAAGAAGTGTCATAATTCCTGTAAACACGTAAAAAGTCTCCTCCTTTCCTGACTGTTCTACAATCAATGCAGTTCATAGCCAGCGATAATACCCAAGAGGTATGCCTTATGCCAACTAGACTTCATATTAGTATTCAAAGCAAAGAACGTCCTCCTGGGTATTGTGGTTTTACATGACAGCTATCAGTTCACGCGCTGGATTTATACATAACAACAACAACAGGAGAGAACAAAAGGTAGCGATAAAAGCTATTATGACAGCTATAAATGATGACCAGGAATGTTTTGTTGAAACTGCCACTTCAATTTTTGTCACTCAGCCCTTTAGATATCAGGGATAAAACAAAACAAAAAAGAGCAACAAAAATCAGTCTTTAGTTTGCTTCCTCTCCCCAAAGAGCTTCTCCCTCCTCCATCGCTTTGTTTCCCATCGCAGCATTTCCTGTACCTTTTTATCATAAATCCATTTCTGTTTTTATTGGGTCGGACTTACTCTCCGATGGGACCTCATGTTGCTTTAAAAACCAATAACAGAGAGCCTCTGGCAAGTTTCTGGACAATTTATCACTGTTGCTAAATGTAAGCAGGGCATCGTGGTGATGTTTACAGATTTAAAGGCAGGTTATGGGAGACTGTGTGTGTGTGTGTGTGTGTGTGTGTGTGTGTGTGTGTGTGTGTGTGTGTGTGTGCACGCGCGTGTGTGTACATTCAGGTGCTGTTTGAGGAATCAGCCAATAAAATTCACACTTTATCAGAACTATTTTCCAGAAAGATGCAGAGGTAAAAAGTGACATTTTAATTATTTGATGAATGTATGAATGTTGAAAACGTCTAAATGTTCAAGAACAAACCATAGACTGTATATAAGAAGTGGACGTAGTCATCGAAAGCCCGCCTTAAAGCATCCCCTGCTTTATGGTCTGTTTGACTCTAAATGAACATCATGCTGTATTGAAGAAGACTTGAAACTAGAGATTGAGACCATAAACTCATGTTTACAATGTTTACTGAGGTAATAAATCAAGAGAGAAGTAGAGTCATTTTCTCATAGACTTCTATACAACCAGAGGAGTCGCCCCCTGATGGACATCAGAGAGAATGAAAGTTTTAAGACACTTCCGCATTGGCTTCACTCGGCAGAACCAGAGGTTGCCGCCTGGATATAACTACTGTAAATTGTGCAGGACTTAAAATGAAAATAAGCAAATGAATTCTGTGTGCTGAGTTGGGTTCTTTGAGGACAATATTTGAGGTTAAGTAAAAGCCTAAAAGAGGAATAAATTGAGTAAAATAAACATAACTAGAGTTGCCGCCTCACGGTTGTTTGTCAGGTTGCAGTTTACAAAAAATCCCTCCAGGCATCCTGAGAAGTTGCGTTCACAGATGCACCAAAACATAATGTCTCCATAATACTGTATATAATAATCTATAATTAGAGGAAAAGAAGGTACATTGTTGTCTCTTAATTTCAGATTTTTAGGATGGGGAAGCGAGGAGCATCAGTTAGGGAGGAGGGGGAACTATTCTGCAGCCCCTAAAGACAAGCGTATTTCACTTATTTTACTTACTTAAGCATATCTAAATCCTCCATATGAGAAGTCACCAGATGTTCCAGGCACAGGCACTTGAGAGGAGTCAGCGAGAAGCAGAACATTGCAGGTATTAGGAGACTGAGCTGAACATCGATAGCCAGAAGTTTCTACTTAAAAAACACTTTTATAACTAAATGAACATGGCGCAAACTCAGAGTCCAGCTGTGGTGAGGTGAAATGCTTCCTCACTGCGTGGGCAGGGGAGTGAACATGACATGAACACCAAAGAAGGAAAATGATGATAAAGAGTGCGCGCAGGTCCATCATGCTTAATTAAAGTTACACAGGCTGGAATTGGATTTGTTTTGACTCCCCCTGCCAACAAAATCTCAGATTCAGGCAGGATGGCAGGTTACTAAACTGTGTTTAATGAAACAAGAGTGAGGCCATGTGCTTTTGGTTTACAGACACCGTTTTGCTTTTAATAAGCCGGTAGATGAATCAAATCCAAAACACAGAAGTTGTTCATCAGGTTCAAAGTCTCGTGGTACATTTTAGCACCAAATAACCTGCATGCAGCTGCCAAACGTTGCTTTGGCATTTGGGATGAAACACAGCTGAAATGCTGTTTGCGTGACTGACAGGATGTTGGGGGTTTGCCCTTTGTGAGAGCTTTCCTGATTGGCTAGATGATTCTCAAAGAGGTTAAATAGAGAATGTCAAGCAAGGAATCTCTGCTAGAGCTCGACATTGCCTGAGAATAAAGACCGACTTGTGCCGCTGACTTATCAAAACACTATTTTTATTCGGTGAAAGGAAACTTCAGCACTGAAGCTATAATGAATAAAAGATCAAATATGTTATTATATCTGCTCCAGTGATTATATCTGGTCTTTATACTGCACAACGATCCAAAAGTATTGAATGGGAAATGTCACTAAGACTAACGACTCCATTTACAGGTAACTGTGAACATTTTTTGGTCATGATGGATGTGTTTATCGTGTGGCGAATGACCTTGACAGCAGAAGGTGATTACACCCCCCCCCCCCTTCTTCCTTCTATCAGGCCAACAACACAGAGCAATTAACACAATTTAGAGTGCGCTTCAGAGAGCTAGTGTCATGTAGAATACAAGACACAGGTGTCAAAGACTGCAGCGTTTGCGAGACTTGATCAGACACAAATTCACCTTTATTCTTTTCCGGTACTTTTGATGTGAAGCCTGATTTCAAACCTTTTGCCCATGTCAGATAGCTTTGTAGGCGGGATGTCATCTTTTTGTGCCAGAAGAATGACCCTGAACCTGGGAATGGGTCCCAAGTCTTTCAAAATGCGTCCACGTTTCACTCACTTCAGTCTGTTCCTCGAGTCTCTGCATTGATTCCCGATGAGAATACGCAAGTGAAGGAAACGTGGATGCAATTTAAGGCCTTATTCAGATCTTTTTTTTTCTCTTTGTTTGACATATCCAGATTGTGATTTGTCAGATTTCTACAGAAGCTTCTCAGTCCAGACGCTTTGGCCACTCTATCAGATTTCAAAGTGTGAGAGCGCTGTGGAGGACAACATGGAGGACAAAAGATGCAGAAATCCATTGTCTGCTGGCACTTTCACTCTGCTTTCACTTTGTGCTGCTTCCCTCTAACATCGCAATGTATACCAGCCTCCTTCATCGCTGGTGCCAAGGAGGAGTTCTGCACCGCCACTTGTTCATCCCCAGCAACTCATGCAGATATGTGATGTCTGGACACCCAAATCTGATCACTTGCACAAAACAGTGCGAACAGTCCGTCTTAAAGATCTGATCTGAGAAAGAAATCGGATTTGTCTGCAGTGAGAAAGTAACCAAAGAGACTTGATCCACCGAATGTGTTAATAGGATCCGCTGTCCGTGTTGTTTGAAAGTCAACTTATGAATTAAAGCTCTTAAAAAACATTAATATCTAACGCAGCCTGTATGTCGACTGAAAACCAAGGGATGGTAAGTCCATAAACAATGACAGTAATGGCCCTGAAGTATTTCTCGATAACATTAAATATTCATAACTAAACAAGCAACAATCAAAGAAAAAAAAAAAACATCCTTCCATATTATTTCACAAGAATTCACTCAATACTACAGAGGCCCAGTGGTTCATGGAGCTAAATGCTAGAGTCAGCATGCTAATGAGCTCTCAAATGCACTGCTAACATACCACCGCAGCAGCAAAGCTGCTTTAACATGCTTTTATAGTTATAGTCTTTTCTTTTTTTTGTTTACACTTCAATTCTTATTTTCTTTTTGTGAAGAATAATAGTACAGAAATGCAACAGCATTGCCAGGCATTATGACATTCACAATACCCAGAAAACGTATTATGGATTATGGGCAGGGGGTCTTCATACAACGCTTCATAATTTGCATATAGTTTTCCATGATTGTCAAAGCAGACAGTAAAAGGAAGGTAAGCAGTGAAGATGAGCAGGGTAAACCACCAAGCACGTTCCTTTCTCCAATGATGTTTAATAATCCATTTTGTCCATCTTGTATGATATAAAATGTCTTAGTAGGAAAGTCTTCCATCTCATGAATTTCTTTGATGATTTCAAGCCGGTTATCTACAGTAGGTGGACCGGCCTGTAAACATTTACGAGTGATTCTTTTGCTGCTACTATAAATATTTGCACGAGGTATCGGTCATTCCTTCCCTTGTGGCAGATCACCCGAATAAAAGTGACACGAATGCCTTTGGGATCTGCAGACCATAAATCTGTGGCTTGATTCGCCAAATATTTGCACAAAAACATCAGCATCAATGGGCAGATCCAAAAAAAAAAGATTCTCCAACATGTAGAGTCTGTATATATACAGTAAGATATGTTTTTAATTTACAAGATGATTACAACAGAATTCAAGGTAACACATCGAACAAGAAGTACTTTTGTAGATATTTAAACATACAGTCAGAGAGCCCCCCGAGTGCTAAACTCAAATAGGAAAGTGATCTCCTCCATGACATTCAAAACGCCCACATCAAACATATACGCAATTCCGTAAACATGAGCGTAACTTTTAACGTGTGCACATAATTTAAAGTAGTCGGTAAAATTCATGTTAATTAACGAGATGTCACTAAAACCAAGGCAAATATCAAAGGCTGTGTGTGATATGCATCTCATTTTCTTCCCCCTTTTTTCCTCATAATTTTCCTTACATCCCTCATTTACTCATTAAATATGAATTGCTCATTATAAGTCAGTCTCTGCGAGAGCCTCGATGGCGTTAAATGCTCGTGTTAATCCCTGCACATGGTGGAACATTATTTCTTGTCGTGCGGTTATCTTTAAACGTTACATTTAGTGTTCTGTCTGTGTTTCCGACTGTGAATGCAAAACATCTGCTCTTTACGACAGTTGAATCCCTCGTTTGGAAGGTAGATTTGAGATGTTTTCCAAAGAAATCTGTGATGTTTTAATGAATTTGGATTCATTGCTTTGGCCTGGTTTACTGAGCTCACATCAGTCTGTGCATGGCTTAACAAAACGGCAGAAGAAGAGCGCATAACTAGTTCAAACACTATAGATGTTTGTCACCAACAGTAAATTGGAGCTTGGATCTACTGCAGTGCTCAGCCGATTCACCAATATCACCGTAATTAGTTTCCTCGGTGCAACAAGTTCAAACACAAAGTCGCTCAAACAGGAATTTGCAGGGCTTATTGGATAAAACGCATCAAACAACACATGTGTTTATGTGGAACAAGGTGTTCCAGACGAAGATGCCAGGTACAGAATAATACATATCTAGAAAAAAAAAGCTTCATTCATTTTGGGGAACAGTTCTACAGTTGCTAGGCAACTAATGAAGAGGACAGGAGTTTTAGAAGAAATTTCACATTATAGTATACCTCTGAAAAACATTTTAAGCATTAGATTTTGTGCGACTCATTAAAAAATAAATATCACACTGAGAATACAAATGAAGCCTTTTACCACGATGCCTTTTTCTTTCATCATTCAGCAGAGCCCCCGATTACGAATGAGGAAATGGGCTTCTTTATTTGGAGCACGAAGACGGAGAGCAGGCAAAACATCCGCCCACCCTGTCGCCCGAGTGCAGGTCGGTGTGTCCAAACAACAACACAAGGCCTTCAAATACAGAGCAGAGAATCTGCTGCATGAACATGGCCCGACACCATGGTTATTACCTTCTCTTGAGGAAATATTCTGCAAGTGGTGATTTAGCCTCAAGCGCTGATTCTGTCTGAGCTGCTACTTCCTAAGGATGTAAACCAATGCAAACGGATATAAGTAGCATCCAAATAGTATTTCCCAATCGCTAAATGTAAAGAAAGAGGCTCCAGTTTTCATTCAGATTGAGGTTCATCCTCAATAACTTTTCATCAGTTTTCACCAGATTTGATGTGCAGTTCAGGATCAAGATTTAAAGATGCACGCCTGGACAGTGGAAGTCAGAGAGTAGGGACCGTCTTCAGATTTTTTTCAACAGCTTTCTCATATTTGTTTTTCCACAGACTCTTCAAACCGACTCCTCAAAAAGCCTCCTCCCATTATGTCAACGACCTCCGACTTTTAAAGTCAGTGAAACAGCAGCTAGAGCAACTTTAATGTGACAATCAAACACACAACTGCTACTATTTCATTGGACACATTTATGTTTACAACCCAGAAATCAGGAGGTCAAAATGTTAATTTCCATGTTTTCAATGGTGGATTATGCATCAGAGTTCTACAGTGAAGCGGCAGAGAGAGACAGAGAGGTCTGGCTTACTGAAGCCGGTAATGAGCCAAAAGCAAAATCATCCCATTCCTTTACTTAAATGTTTGAGCAGACACTTTGATGAGTCACAGCCGACTCATTTCCACCCATTTGTCTTTCACGCTCAATAAAGATTCTAAAATATTCCTCTTTCACTAATACAGCGCAATACTTTGATGAGATCCACGAGAACCTGTTGAAGTCGGGGGGGATGTTCTCATCAAGTGCTCACATTTTACGCAACGGTGACCTTACAGTTTTTCTCGATTGCTAAGACACATTTCTTGAAACGGTCACCCATTTTCTCAAAACTGTGAACACAAAACCTCATCTTCAAGCATTATTTACAAAACCTCTGAATCCTCTTACAAAATGAAACTTTCGCCTCAAAACAGTTTTACCTGTGCTCAAAATCAAACACTGCTCTCAAATCATAAACAAAGTGATCAAAATAATATACACTATCAAGCAGTCAGTAAACAATACACCAATAAATAGAAAACACATTGTTCAAAACATATAGTTCTCAGGGAGAAGTAGATTTTTAATCTCAAAACAAATTTCATATGAACGAAAACATGTTCTATTACAGTAGCTCAAAATTGATTAGAAATTACTACTGTGCTTTGCTCTTCGCAATTTCTTTTGTTCTTCCTCCTCCTTGTACCCCTATTTTTACAGTACTGTACCCTGCATCTCATAAACATGTCCTTTGTCTCTGTGATACTGTAATTCTTGTTCTTTGTTGATATGAACCTGCAACCAGTCAAAATCTATTGAGCAGTCAGTACTGTTACTGTAACAAATAGAAAGCACGATGTTCAAGGCCATACAATTTGTTTATTGTACATTATACAGCCTACAATGCACTGTAGGCCTACTACAGTATACAATACTACAGTAAAAGGGACAAAAATCAAAGGAGTCAACATGTCATCAATGTGCTTCTTCTTGTCTTTGGGCTGGGTCAGGCCAGAGCACTTCGTCGACATCACAAGCAATATTTTCTCTCCTGAGGCAACGGGGGAAGAAGACTCTTGTGTGCCGTATCCAGCCCTGACATGATTCCTCACCTACAGTATATCACCACAGGCTAATTCCATGGCTTGCAGCAGATTTACTCTGGTGTACGGTTGTCTATCATACACTTTCCATCTCCATGAGGAGAAAAACTCCTCAATCGCATTCAGGAAAGGCGAGTATGGAGGGAGGTACAAGGTCATAAACTGACCATTGATGTTAAACCATTCCCTTACCCGAGCAGCTCGGTGGAAACTGACATTGTCCAGTACTATCACATTGGTGGGAATGGGATTCTCATTTAGCTCTTGACCCTGCTGCTCAAATAAAATATCTCTTAGATTGGCCAGAAATCTTAGAAGATGCTGGGTGTTATTTGGCCCGAGTGTAACATGGTGATGTAGAACACCATGGTTGCTGATAGCAGCACAGATTGTGACATTGCCACCTCGTTGACCAGGGACTTCAACAATGGCCCGCTGTCCAATCACGTTTCGGCCTCTCCTTCTCCTCTTTGTTCGATTGAAGCCTGCTTCATCGACAAAGATTAACTCATGGGGTCTGTCCAAGGATTCCAAGTCAAATATTGTCTGTGTAGGAATACAATATAATGTATGTAGAATTTAGTAAGTTGTACAGAGACAGTGCTATATTGTAGAGTTCAATTAGGCCTACTGTATGCACTTCTGATTCACATACATTGTAGGTACTGAAGAGTAATGTCATTCACATAGTATGTGGCAGTATGTAGACAATCTGGATTACAGTACATGTGTCTGAATGTACACTTACTTGCACATACTGAGCTCGCAGTTCTTTCACCCTTGGTGAGTTGCGCTCAAAAGGTACTCTGTATACTTGTTTCATTCGTATCCTGTCACGATGGAGGACACGGTCAATTGTGGAAATGCTCACACTGTCGATTCCTTGGAAGTGTGTGTTGTCTTGTATCACTCGTTCCTGGATTTCTCTGAGTCGTATTAAATTATCTTGAAGGACCATGCCCACTATAACGGTCTCTTGCGCCTGAGTGAATATAGCTCTCCTTCCACCTGCATGTGGCAGCCTTGCAGTTCTACAAAAAGTAGATGTGCAGTTACAAAAAATATTCATGCAGTACAATACATACAGTGATGAACTTTACAAATGTCTATTGAAACAGCTGCATATAGTGTAGTACAGTAAATTTGCAATTACAAAAATACAGTAGCATACTGTACCTGTTCTCTTCTCTGAATGTCCTTACTATGGTGGACACAGAAAATCGGCTCAAATTGGGGTGCACTCTAAGTCCTGCTTCCCTCATTGTCAGTCCGTGGACTATAACATGGTCTATGACTGTTGCTCGAATTTCATCAGATATTTCCACTCTTTGTCTTCCTCTTCCTATTCGTCCTCCTCTTCCTCTTTCTTGCCCTCCTCCTCTTCCTCCTCGTCGCCCACCTCGCATACGCACTTGTCCTCGTCCTCGTCCTCTCACATTGTTTCTTCTATCCATTCTCAGACTTTCTCCTTCCCACCTTCAACCACCTGTTTGCTCTCTAAACTGGCTTATATTGGTTGTGTCACATCATTTGATACAAGTGAAATCAATTTTGAGTGATTGTGTTTAATCAATGACATGTGTTCTCTATTTGTATTTGATTGTTGCCACTTGTGTTTACCAGTATGGATGACATGTGCATTAGAGTGCAGAATGTGTTTTGAGACTGAGAATGTGTTTAGAGTCTTGCTGAAAAGTCTAAGTGAGATCTGCAAATTGTGTTTTACCATGTGAAATAGTTTAAGGTATTGACAACAGACTGCACAATTAACTAAATGAGTTCAGGAAACTGAGAACTTTGTTCAGCCAATGGGTTTTAGTGTTTTAGCAATTGAGAAAAACTGTAATGCAGCAAGGTCGAGGAAAGAAAATACTATCTGCTATTATGTGAAGACTGAGTCGAAGGCACAGGCAAAAGGGGATATAAAGAGTGAGTTGGCTTTTGCGAGAGAGAGAGAGAGAGAGAGAGAGAGCACGAGACGGAGAAGGGCAGGAGAGAAATCATGTAAGACAACGCACTCAGAAGAGAAGGCCAGGGACTGTTTGAGATGAAGGTCGATCCATTCATCTCTCTTCATTGTGGCCACTGCTGACATTAAGGGAATCACGCAGGTCAGCGACGTTCAGGGTTACGCGTCGTCTGCCAGCTCGTTTTCTAAATGTTTGCGTTCAATTGCCACGCAGAGTATCCACAGTGGCTCAGTCACAGTGGTGAGGGCAGACGTTTTTAATGGGTTTGTCATTTAAAAAAAAAAAAGAATGTATTTGTTCAGCGGTGAATTAAGAGTCCTTGACTTTGTCCCGGTTGGACTGAGGGCACCTCTACATGGGATTCATCTGTCACTAAATGGCCACATATCCAGTAGCGCTTCTGTTGTTGTCACGAATGTTAGTGCATTTGGAAAGAAGAGGGTACAAATCCATGACTGCAAGAGCATCTATAAAATCAGAGCATGACTGCTGTAATGGTGTCTACGCTCACGATGGCGTCTACCTGAAATATGTCTGTATCCGAATGTAACCATATTAAAAATCATAATTACTGCTATTGAGTTCCATGCTTTGCCTTCATAACGTTTGTGTGTCTAACCTGTGTGTGCATCCTTCCTTTAATGAGCCTTTCTCACCGAAGACATGTTGATGTGTCGATGCAGGAACAGTAATTAAAAGCATTAACGAGGACCGAATAGCATTCAGTAAAACTTTCAAATGTATGTAAATGCTGTGGAAGTTGTAATTCATCACCCGTGTGTTATTCTTGCCCCGTGCGTTTTCCTGGAGGAGCGGAGTGGAAAACAGCTTCAGACGTTGCAGCATCTTAAGCAGATAAGAAAACACCGCAGCGAGTGAAGTGGATGATACTGTCGGCTGTTGTTGCAGTGAGCTCCCGCTCAGGAAAAGTCGACATCATTCACAACTGACAACCAGCTCGAAAGCCCGTATGCCATTCTCACCTTTTATCCCATTTCTCCTGTCTGACCGGAGCTGTGAACAACAACATATCTACTGGGAGCCTGCTGCTAATATGACAGCCCCTATAATCAGCGTGGATCTATTTTCCTTTGCTGAAGACAAATTAGGCATTAGGCCTTTTATCGCCATTTAGACAGACCTGTTTAGACAATCTGTTTCTGATGGAGGAAAAGCTTGGATAGAGCGTGATTCACATGCCACACAGCTTTTTAATTCTCGGAGCGTTTTCTCTCAAAGTTGATCATAGGGTGCACCATCTATAATTAAATGCCAATCATAATCACGAGAATTCTTTGTAGTGGTGTTTGAATTAGATTAAGGTACTGTGTGAACTAGATTTCAATCTCCAAATAGCCTGGTGTAGGCGAATGTCGTTAGGCCTGCTTATGAAGCCCTCAGCCACTCCATTACGTTGTTTTCTCATTCATTTCAGAGTGTGTTCGCTTTGGAAATATCACAGAGAGAGGAAAGTAAGTTGGAAAAGTCAGCCGACTCTGCAGCAGCTAATGTATTCTCACTGAACCTGATACATACTTAAGAAAGCGAGAAAAAAATCAATTCTGCTCTTTCTTCAGCTGCGAGAAGACGTGAGAGAATTACACATACATCTTTATTAGAACCAAGGGAGAGAATGCTTTATTATCAGTTTTTGCGGCTTGGAAATAAGACTTATAAGAGGAGAAGGCCCTCTCCAAGTACTGAGCCCTGCTGATCCACAATAATGTCTGTGCTGTACTTCTAAGAGAAAAGAGCTGTTGAACTGCTTCACATCAAGTGACTGTTGTCAGTCGTGTGGAATAGACTCTCTGATCCTGATTGTAATTTCACTATTTGACTGTAAGACAAATAGTGGAGGAATAACTTTTTTACTTAAGTAAAAGTACTAAAACCAGTAAAAGTCATACATTAAGTAAAACAATTACTAATGTTGTAGCCAAACAAAATGGAGCAAATTTCAACTGGTTTATAATCAGGCGGGTAATTCATTCTATAATAAAGCATCATAGTTTTATCAGAATCTCAAAGTACTCAGTAAATGTACATAGTTGCTTTCCACCGCTGGAGACCAACAAACTAAATCACAACATGAACCAGTCGGGTGAATGTGCACTGGATGCTGACATGCATCGTTGAAACAAGAATTGGGACAGCTTGCCACAGGAGAACTCAATGATGCTACAAGAGAGAGCAGCTCTCATTTCAAGTCGTATTCATAGCAAAGATGATCCAAATAATTGGGTTTCTACAAGTACAGGAGTAATACCACCTAGTTAATTAGACATCAGTACGAGGAAGCACTCTGTGACTGGTCAACATGTTCTCATCAGACTAACATGTCACCAGTGTTCGCCCTGCTCATTACCAGGCAAGAAAATGCATTTCTCTTATATTAATATTTGATATTCATTTGAACATTGAATGCAATCTGTATGAGAATACTGGTTGTTTTGTGGGCTTTATCTCCATTGTACTCCAGGTCCACTTATTAGCTTCGCTTTCACAGCTGTCAACTGCATCTCATGGTCTTCATCAGCATATGGAACTCAGGTACCACTCACATGTCTTTATGCTAAATACAAAGCTATACTACCAGCAGCTGGTTAGCTTAGCATAAAGACTGGCTTTGTCTAAAGGTAACAATATTAGCCTACCAGCACCTCTAAAGCTCACTAATTAAGATGTTATGTATCATTTGTTTAATCCATACAAATACTGAAGCATCAATGTCTGTGTCGCTCTATTTCTAGGCTGTGATTACCGGTTTTACATCTGTTTAACTCTTCGACAGAACGCAAATAAACCTAGTTCAAGAAATGTGGAACTATCACTTTAAATAGCTTTGATGAATGAGAGAGGAAGAAACCAACACAGGTGTGGATGCTGGCGATTACCGTGTCATTGGCAACTTCCAGCTAATGAATTAATTGTCTTCTGGCCGCTTTGTGTGGAGCGTTTGATTTATGTCTGTAGAGGCATTAAGGTTTGTTTGGCTACATGAACTCTTTGGTGATTTGTCTTAAACGGACAAACTACTTAGCTCAGGAGGTGAGTGGGTGGAACAAAAAGGCTTTTAGAGTGATTCATGTCAATTTAAAAGTTACAGTTCACGTGTGTCTTTATGTGAAATCTTCATCTGAAAAGACTGGAAAGATGTGGGCCTCGTAGCAGATTGAGAAGTACGACATTTCCCTCCGAAATGTAGCTGAGAAGCAGTATGAAGTAGCATAAAATGTAAATAGTCAAGCAAAGTACATGTACTTCAAATTTGTACTTAAGTACAGTTCTCAAGCAAATGTATTCCTACCATTGATGGGCACAGTTAATGAGGTTTTTCTGGCTGAAACTAAAAATGGAAACCTTCCTACGAATTCTGGATTTCAAAAGTGGAAAGTGATTAATAGGGACAAATGTAATATCAGTATTTTCCCTCCCTATGGCCACTCAGCTGTTTTGTAAGAAGGAGATACCAGAATTAGAGGGTATTCCATCTGGAGTGAGGCTTCCTCGGGGCGATGTCTATTTCAATGCGTCCGCCTTAAGGCCTAGTTCAAAGGCTGGGCAAAGATAAAAGCCTGGAGAGCAGAGGAGCGCGAAAAGAGATGATGTTGTTTGTTATTGCTTGTTAAAAACAAACTGTTGAAGAACATTGAAGGTCCCGAGCTTTAAAAACTCAGACCTCAGGCATCAAACAAAACAAGTGAGGGAATGAGGCACTCCTAATCAAAATGAGAGTCCTCACGCCCCCCCTTCTCGTTTCCCTCTCGGGTTGTGACTGATGTTGCGTGGCTCTGCGGACGTATCGCGCAATCCATTACAAGGTATCCTCGGGGTGTTTTGCCATCATGTCGGGGTCAACACAGCTCTCAAAACAACATCTTCATAAATTTGTGGCATCATTGGAACGTCCTGGATACTTGGGAATGTTCTTCCATCTCCAGGCGCGTCGCCCTCCAGGGCTCAGAAAAAGAAGTGGACCCGTCGCTGCAGGAAGAAGCATTGCTGAACAATGGCACAAGCACCGCGGCGATAATAGAGGTGCATGGCTGAGAATATGGGAGGGAAAATTATGGAAATTATGGATAAGTGCTATTCAAAAGCGCAGTTCAAAACCAATGGAAAAGACTTACAGGGACGTCATCTTGGTGCGATTAAATACGTCTGTTAAAAGGCGATTGCCATTAGCGTGTGGGCGAAGCTAAAAAAAGAATCCTGTCAATCTACATCAACGTGAGATTCATTGGATATTCAAGCCATGAAAATGCAAATGGGAATATTTCCTTCTCATTAAACGTTTGTAATTAATTTCTTAAACAACTGAGGACCTCTTCCTCCACTTATTAATCTCATCGGTCTGCGGAGACATACAGTATCTTAGCCTCTTCCAGAATTAGCACAATTAACCACAGATGAATAACAATCAGCGGGCCATTTGAGATTGCCTTGTTCCTCTCCATTTCAGCAACGTCATATCTAACCGCATGACAACAGTGAGCTCGTGTTTGTCCACTATATGAACGCATGAATTATTGATACTCGCAGCTATATCTGTTGCCACTTCCCTTGGGGTGCTCTCTTCTCGTCATGTTAGATAACCAAAGGAGTGGATTTGCAATTTCTCTCCAAAACGCCTTTCTGTAGCTGTCTAAAGTCGTTCTTAAGCGTTCAGTCTATTTCTCCTGCTGCCTCTTCAACTAAAATAGCAACAGTTAAGCCTCTCGTGACAAATGAAAACTATTGCGAGGGACGAGAACATTTTGTCTGTCACAATCTGAAGAATGTTGACAATCCATATAGGTACAATACGTTCTATATGGTATTATGCTGCAATGTCCCCGACGTGCCTTGTTGTTATTGTTACTGTCACACTGTCAAACAAACACCATCTTTAGCAGGATTTCTGACTTCAGCAGCACTGGGAGAAGCTCCCTTTAGTTTTCACTGAGTGTACAATAACTCAGAATCTAAAATAACTCAGGTGCTTCATAGCTGACCCCTTCGCCTTTCTGTTTCAAGAAGATAAAAACGTTCCTGTGACACGCCACAGCTTCTCATCAAACAAGACATGATGCTGTGTTTCAGAGGTGGGACAAAGTCACAGGGCCTCTTGTACAAACATAAAAATAGGTATTGTTAAGAATGACTTAATTTTCTAAATGTACAAGTGCATTTAGAATGTTGCCTTTATCTGACTGAATATGTAGTTTAAAAGTAAAAAAAAGTGAATAAAAGGCATCAACCGATCAAGTTGTGCGGAACAGGATGAGTTTTATGGAACAACACAGAAGCTCCGTAGTCCGAACCAAGACAGCAACCTTTATTACTCCGTTGAACCTTGACAAAGGCAGCGCAGACCAGATCCACTTCTTCTGCTCTTACCTTTCACAATAAAAGCCCCAGACATATAATATTCACAAGCGAGTATTTCTCATTGGTTGTTCATCGTCACTCCCTCTGTGTAAGTGTAAAGGCCTTTAAAGGCAAAATGATGTGGTGCGCCTCGGTGCTCTCTGTTATTCCTGTGACACAATTACCATGGTTTCAGTCAGAGACACAAGGATTTAATTGAATGAGTCATTGGTGTTTTTGTATTTTGTGGAGGTTTTCCAGGCACGTCCAACTGGGAAGAGACCCCGGGGAAGACCCAGAACACGCTGGAGAGATTACATCTCCCAGCTGGCCTGGGAATGCCTCGGGATCCCCCAGAATGAGCTGGAACATGTTGCCGGTGAGAGGGAGGTCTGGGTCGGACTGCTTGGCCTGCTGCCACCGCGACCCGACCCCGGATAAGCGGTGGAAAATGGATGGATGGATGGATGGTTTTGTCCAGCCAAATCTGAACTCCTCAAATTCATGACGTGACATAAAGTCCTGCGACTTAAGTCCAGTACACCATTATTTCTAGTGGACCAGTTCTAGGAGCTCATAACAGTGTCATTTGATTGGTCTGTTAGCTGTCGACATCGTGACATCACATCAAGACATTTCAGGCTTGTAACTGAAGTTTAAGGCAGAAAAAAAACAACTCAGCTATCTGAAACATCAACGATAAACGGCAGGCCTTGACATCAGCTCATCAGATTAAGAGCAGGGGCATATTTCTTTGCACCAATATCCATGAAGGGAGAAATCCATCTCAGACGCACACATTTCTATACCGACAGCTGCCTCAGTAGAGCATAATGCAACACAGCTACAGGGTACTTTCACTGATCTGTCATCCTTTGAGAGACAAATACAAGCCTTCATTGACAGCTTTTTGTGTCATTTGAACAACCTGTAAAAATCTCTTTTATCACTGTCATTCTCTCCTCCCGTACAGCACATCATGCCTCTTTCTTCAGGGGTCGGAAAAGGTGGAGGCAAAGTAGACAAAGTTCAGCAACGTTTAGGTCAATACTTACTGTATTATGCTCATTCCAGGCAAACTTGTGTCGAAGGGGAAGTCTGTGAAGAATTTGAGTTTGAAAAGTACAAGGCACTTATATGCTCTCACTGTGGTGGAGGTCAGTGCTATTAGCCTGTAGCCAATGAGGCAAATAACCTCAGGGCAAACAACTTTGTCTCAAAGTGGATTTTGTGGGCGTTTGGTGAGAGGAGGAGTTCAAGCACATAAAAATCTATCTGCTTGTATGTAGATCTATCAGCAGTGTAGGTTTTATGAGTGTTTCAAGTCTTCCTGTTCTCATTTTTAACTTCAACAGCAGCTTTTAATTTGAATACATTTACTAAATTTGGAACAAAGAGCTCCAACCTTATAAAAATGGGCCCACACGTTTCCCAAGAATCCTAATTTATAATAATCATGCCTAAAATCTCCTCAATGACTCCCTCCACTTATCTCCAAATGCCGATGAATTTGTAGCGCTTATGTCATTATGTTATAAAGTGGAATGTCAGTATATCTAGACATGAAAAGGCAAAAAAAAAGAGCTCTCAATCTCATTTTACCCGGCTTGTATAGATCTGCTTCTGCAATCCTTTTTCATTTCTCCCCGAGGAATCTGGACCTTGATAGATTCAGACAACCGTATCAAGCCATAGAGTGACACCATCTTTATTACAAGCATGGCGACTCGGGAGGATCGAGGGGGGGGGGGGGGACATCCATGGAGAGGATGTGATGAGTTAATGGCAAGGAACTATGTTTGATATGGGATGGCAGTTGTTGTTCAGTGTATCTCCATCATGTTGTAAACATACCGCCACAGAGGACAGAAGACACACAACCGCCGGGGGGGGTTAAACGTAATCATGTTTTTATATAGATCCAACTAGCTGGACATCAGATACCCATGGGGTTACACACATGATGTGAGCGGACACTCAACACACATAAAGGCCAATTAGAGCAAATCTAATAATTGACAAAAGTAAAATTGCTTAGAGTAAAAGAAACACAGCTGTGATAAAGGATGTAGACTTTGGACCAAGAAAGCTTGCAGTGCAATCCATTTATTGATTGAGAAGGTTATTAGGTGAAATTAGTTTTCTGTGAAAGTGCTTCAGGAACATTATTAAGTGACAGGCGCCAGAATGAAAGAATATTACAGTCATTTTGACTTGGTCTGGAGGATAAGATACAGATACACAAGAGAGATATCCTATAATTATGTTTTCTTTTGCGTCTGGTGCATGAGAGGTGTTCTGACCAACTCCTGAGATTAAAATTTGATTCTTGACCTCAGAAACAATCCCATAACAAGGTCCATTTAGTGACCATGCTGAGGCTACAACGTCTTTGTCAACGTCTTTATTCTTGATCTAGAAAAAAAGAAATTGACAAAACAAGCCCACCACAATGTCCGTTTAGAAATAGAAAAGCTCCAGAACAAAGAAATAGACCTTGAGTTTCTAACAGGGCTTCCAAAACAAAAGCATACGTTCAAACACATAAGATCCCACAATGACACACCACAATGGCCTTCTATAGCTGTAACACATTCTAAGCAGTAGTTTGCAAACTTAATGTCAATTACTTCCTGGTACATTTAGTCATCAGTGCTGACATTTAAGGATGCTGAACCATTATTAAAAACACTTCAGTGTGCTTTTTACCAGTGCTACTTTCCCCACCATGACACGCCGACTAATGCCTTTAAATACCAATCCCAAAAGAGCACCATTAGAGATTCTTTTAAGCCTCCATAAACAGCCATTCAAAACACAGCCAACCAACACACTCAACTGCATTCACAGACACTCGCATGTATTTTTCATCTTGGTACAAATCTTCCGAGGACAAAAACATGTGGACAACGGTGATGAAGCGATGAAAAACTTGTAAACTTCTACTTTTATCCTAGCTTTTCAATAGTCTGTTGATTTTAGTGCAATTACCAGCAGTTATGAGAGCAATTTGAAGGCATTTCAGTCTCTTGAAACAGAAAGACGTCTATTTTTCTAAACAATATACAGATTTAGAGAAAAAAAGGACCACTTTTAGCTTGCAAAGTGGTGTGGATGCACATTGAGGCTACTGAGAGCTGCTAGGAAAGTCAGTTTCTCCTCAAAGTTTCATCAAGGACATAACAAAACTGTGTGGAAAAAGTCGTACTTGTCAATTTCGACCAAACAAAGAACTGCCCAAATCTCTGTACATGGGAATACATTGTATACTGTGGTAAGATGAAAGCAGATGACCCAATATCTGAACAACTGGTCAAAAACATGAGGCCTTACAGACTTTAGAGAAGCAATGGCCTAACTAAGCCCCAAGAGGAGTTGACTAAGTCTATGTGAAGGACAATTCTATCTATGCTTTGTTCTGCACTAAGAAAAGCCAATTCATCACAGCTTCTGTGTCCAGCTGGTCCGAGTCTGGCCTTGTGCATTTATTGCATGTTATACCCATCACTCTCTCTTCCAGGCTTCCCTGTCTACATCAAATAAAGGCAAAAAATACCCACAGAATCTTAAGGGAAATGGTACCACTAAGAAACAGCAGCTTCAGAAGGCTTAACCCTCCTCCCACAGCACCACATGTCACTTCTGTCCAGAAGCGACTGAGTTTCTGTGCTGGAAAAAGATGAGCCACAACACCCTGAGTGCAGGACTTCACTTCTCAACTGTATATGCAGCTATTTTGCATGTCCAAGACACTCTACTGTACATGTCGATTCCCCACTGTGGCCTCATGAGCATGACTTCTTTTATTGGCCCTAAACATTTAGCATTGAACATAAGTCGTAACCTGCTGAATCTTCCAATATGAATGTAATTCCTGGAGTACTGTGCCAACATGTTCACCTGCAGAAGAAGACTAAACTGATGCACCACTGTTCTCTGCAGGCAAAGCAGCACATCTGCTCTCTAGTTGGAGAAAAGACACACTGTGGAAGAGTTTCTCTCCCAAAAAAGCAGCATGTGAGAAGACGAAGCCCCCCTCTAGGGAGTAGCCAGATGCTCCCTAAGGACGGTTGATTTATTATTTTGAAAAAACAAAGTTTCTCCTGTTGGCCTGCAGGGCTTGGCTGTAATTCAACATATTTTTCAAAAGTGTGAGAAGAGAGGCAAAGCTACAGCACTGACTACCACAAATAAGTTGTTTTTTTGTGGCCTGGGGTGGGGTTCTTGCCAGGAACGGTACAGCGCAGGAGCACACTTTTCTAACCCAGCAAAACACCTGCTGAGAGGAAGCTGGGCCGCAGAGGAAACGAGCATACCTCGCAGACTCCAAAACATGGCTGAACAGTCGCCCAATACTAATACTGCTACAAAAAGTATTAATACCTGCCAAGATGAGCTGATAAATGATAACGACAAAACAAAGGCCAGTAAGCAAATCAGTTTAGAATAGGATGGAAAATGCTGCAAAGGAAGGTGTTTACATAACTTTGTGATGTGTGACAGGCTCACAGAGTAGAGATTCGAGGAGGAAAATGTAAGGCACGGGGGTTATCTGTGTGGATGCCTTTAAAAATCAGGAGGAGGATGCTAAAAGTCTGTCCTGTAGCAAAAGCAGTGACTTGGATATATGTTTCATGATGCTGATTATGCATTCCCACCAGCAGGCTGGCACCGTCAAGACCATCTTTTCTGAGTCAGACCCAAGTGGGATGGAGTTTGGAGAAGCTGTGTGCCATCACTTCTTCTTCATCTCCCCCCGTGTGGCAGCAGATGGGGCTCCCTCGCCTGGTGACACAGGCAGAGACACAGATGATGCTGCTGAACAACCCGTGGTCAACTTTAACCAAAACCCCAGAGGAGGCAGTCGACACTTCCTGGAGTTCAGCTGCCGACCTTAATGAGGTGGAAGCCTCATTTTGACTTGCCTGAATGATGCTTTACTGTAGGAAGGTTAATTTTCATTTAAGTCAGTGCCCATTGCACAGGAGTAACGCTACATTTGCTGCTTTATTAATACTAACTCTGTGTCTTAGTTTTGGGAAAGTTTGCTTCAGTTTGCTCTTTAATTAGAAGTTCCCGCAGGCAATATTTTAGGTTTTATTCCTCCCTCATCTCGTCGGCGCTCATTTGGTGTTTGGAGAGACCATCCTTCAGCATGTGAACCCAAGGTTAAGCCCAACATGCTGGCAGGCATCCAGTCTTTCCTTTAGAAAGAAGCTCTATTAGCTCCCAGGGTGTTTTTCAGCTGCTGACCCTGAGCTCTGACCTTCCTGTGGAGGGGGGGGCGAGGCAAAAACAGAATTGCCCAGCAGGGATCACTAAAGCATGTAATTCATTCATTAATCCTTCCCGCCTCCAATTAAGAATATGTGTGTAACAGCTGATATGTGGGCTGAATGTGCGTGTATCACTGATTTTATGAAAATGGCCTGACCTCTGTATTTGCATAGCTTGTGTTTGGGAAAATTTAGCAGTTTTGCTTTTTTTTCAACTTTACACACCAAAAATATATTTCCAATTTAGGTGTATTATTTCAGTAAAAGTGAAAGTAAAGATGGCTTGAAGGTCAAATGATGCATTATGGGACATTAAGAAGTTCATCATCCAGGTTAAAACATGTGATTTTGTACTAAATTCAATATGTTGGTTGTTTGGTTGGTCGTATGTTGTATTGTATTGTGTTATCATTGTCATGTTCATTTGTGTATGATTTGATGTCCCTCTTCTCACAATGTCAACTAAACAACAAGATTTAAAAACAACCAAAACACAGAAAAAGAGGAAATAACTGATCCTTTTTTTAAATATTTTTTGACAATACAATTATTTTTATTAAATTACAACAGGAAGAGAGAAACGAATATAATATATATAATAAAAAGTATGCCTGACATCATCGATTTGATCAAAAGAAAAGATTGAGGGTTTTTCACAGGGTTTGCCACTGACACCTAATGCAAATACTCTTACATCATAAACTGGGCTGAAGGTGCAACTCGCTTTTTAGCTTCAACTCGCTCAACAGTTCACCCATAGTGCTCGTCTCTTTGATACGGAGGTGATCTACTCATTGCAACACACCAAAAAGAAATCTGGATTTTTCGTTGATAATATTTTCTACATTTCACATGATATTCTGAATAAAGTGGCAGTGACATGTTGATGAAATCTCGGCACTAAAATATGCGAAGGATGTGCATTTCACAAGGGCGCCAGGTCAGGACAGACAGATGGTTCACAGTGTGAACTGGAGGGAGCTGCTGCATTAAAAATCTGCCGCCTGGCATCATCCCCTCAAAGCTAAATCAAGTCGGTCTCGCCGAGATGTAAGTCATCGTTAAATGTGAGTCGCTGTGGTTGACTCACCCAAAAAAAAAGACACCCATCAATAACGTCCACCCTCCAGGCTGCGTGATTGTAATGACTTTGCAACAAACGGCACGTCACTGCCCTTAATTTAATTAACTTCCATCTTTATTGGCTTAATTGTTTGTGACAAGACATTCTCCCAGACATGGACTGGGAGGGTGACGGGGTAAATTATATGGCGATGGGTAATTAATGCGTTTCTTAATTGGACTGGAAGCTGTTGGGATTTATGTGGATTAGCACTGAAATTCAACAAAGTCATCCTTGATGTAATGGATGGAGAGATTCCTGTGTGTCGTCCCTTACAAAAATGACTTTAGGGTTTTATTTTTCCAAGGAGCTCCCTGCGCATTTTGTATTAGACGACAGGTGAAAATTTGGTTTTAAGATTAGTTCATTCCATTTCAGATGTGGCCAGCCAACACACCTGAGCCTCTCTGCAGTGCACTGAGCTCCTCCAACTGGATTGTTTGTGATAACCCATGAAGAGATACAGCAGCTTAAGTGAAACGAAGGCATCTGTCCTCAATGAATGTGACTATTAAAAAGAGTAAATCCATTCAAATACTTCTCTTAGAACTAAATCCATTGTTGTTATTCTGTATGAGTGCTATTCAAGTTATTCAAAATGTTGGGTTTATTATCAAGGAGGCACAAATGAAGATGCCTCTTAACAGTTAAGTATGAGACAAAGTGCATTAAATATGCTATTCTTATTAAACTGATTGACGGGTTTTTGTTAATGCACAGACTATATAGACTAAAATGTATGAATTAAAGAGTCAAGTAATCTGTAGCACATAGAGACGCTGCAATATACTGTACTTTGAAGAGGCAGTTTTATTTTTACCATCTGGATGGTTCAGAGAATGGTTTGTAATGTTATAACACACAGTTTGCATATATTCTAGCACAGAGACATTTCCAGTGGAGCTACAAGCTATATGTAGACTGCACATAACTAATCATCACATAAATCAGAAAACATTGACAGTTAATGTCAAGTTCTGCTCTTATTCGTTTAGAGTGAGGAATAAATGGCTTCTTTGTGGATCCATGATTTTCCAATCAAACAGAGAAAAATCCATCATAGACTGTAGGAGGGAGATTTAGTCACAAGACATGCTCTCGCTTTTTCTTCTTTATGGGGAAAAGTCAGTCTATTAGTCTTACTTTTCTATTCCCGCCTGTTACTTAAAAGTATATCCAAGCAGTAAATACCAAAAGGTCAAATAAATTCTGTAAACAGTAAAAAAAACTTCAAGCAAACTGAGCCAAAACAGCTCCTTGAATGCAAACAGCGTTTAACATGCGCGGCGGCCCGTCTCGGCCCCGGTGCTAGACTTCGACAATCACGGTGTGATGAGTAACACACGACCTCCAGGTTATGATCTCGTCAGACAACACAGCAGTGCATTTAATCCCGTGTCAGAGGGGAAATCTCTCGCTACTCTGGACTGATGATCACTGGATTGGAAGATGCAACGCCTGGGATTTGTTAAACTCTTGACACTGTTATCGAGATCCCATTGATGTTCCCCCTCACTAATACAACCCGTGATTTTTAGCTCTGCAAGGATACCGGCTAATCCCTACAGGCAAGGTACAGTGATGAAATGTGGTGCTGGCTATGAATAGAAACTGTCCAGTCTTTTAATATGACACTGGTTCTTTCGACTTAGAAGTAATAAGACAATAGACAGGACTTAAGGATAACAAGGCCACCCAGCAGTAGAACGCTGAGATAACGAGCCTCCTGACAGACAGCTAAGGTATACAGCGGCGGGGAACTCAGAGCTCCCCTCTCATTACCAGATTCCCACCCTCCGATTCAAAAGTTTGTTCAATGTCGAGAATATGCTGGTGTGCGAGCTGTGACATCTCCTCAACAATGAGCCGAGGATGCCAGGAGCTTGTTTTTGCCATTTTGATGACAGGCTCGGATTTAGTCGAGTTGACAGCAGAACTCTTTAGGATCAAATGCTATGGGCACACATAACGCGGTGGGTTTTCAGAACGCACTGCGGCTGTACACTATCACACACACCATGATCACAGATAGGAATCAGAGTGGAAAAACGGCTGTATTCTACACACCATTTCTGCCAATAAGTCATATTTTCATTTCCCTGAAATATTTTGCTCAGTATTGTGGACACATTGTTAATGTGTGGGCGAAGACCAAGAGAAAGGAACATTTGGGCAGCAAATGGCTCCCTTCCTATTCCAGCAAAATGACTTGTCTAACTTTTAAGGGGGGCCACAACTTGTGGTTATGAATGTACTTATTCCTTTTAAGTTAAAGCTCCAGTTTAAAAGCAAATAAAGGGGCCTAGTGTCGGTTAGGAATTATATGTGTCTCTCGGACGGTGTATGTGAAATCAACTAAGAAAACTACAGTCCATTGATCTGTGTTTAAAAGCTGTTTGGTAGAAGGAAAGTGTATGGCACAGATGAATAAGCTTCATCAGACTATTGGCTACTTGTTAGTACGATCTATTTATTGTTGGTCTTGGTCTTATCATGGCATTTGTTGAAATATATATTATCACCAGACTTATCTAGTGCCAATACTGCCACCCCTCCTTTGAATGCACATATCTTATATTCAGTCCAAGGGTTATGTGGCTTTTTTCTCTGTACCAAACCTTCTTAGATCTGTGGAGAGTGGACAGACGGCTAACAGCAGCCACCATACTGCTCAGTGTGTGTGTGTGTGTGTGTGTGTGTGTGTGTGTGTGTATGTGTGTGTGTGTGTGAGAGAGAGAGATCCATGCATGTGTTGGTGTAACTTTCCAAAAAGCCTTCCAGTCCATTGGCACTCCAATGAACCAATCTGTCTCTGCACAAACATGGAGGGGTTAATAGGATGTTCACCTTGGGGATGCCAAACTGAGAAAAAGCCCTCTGGGAAAAGTGTTGAGCACCTCCACCTTCCCATCATTCCCAGCACAGGGTGCCTGATTCATGAGGACAGCAGACATGAAACTGTAATGGCCTCAACTCGGTTTCTTACATTTGTTCTGCTTAACTCCATAATTCTTGCACTTGTTAGAATTTCACGCTGAGTGAACACGAGGCAAATCCGGTCGTGTGTTTTAGAACCTACCGCGAGAAAATAGCGTGAAATAGAATATGAATCAGAAACGATGATTCAGCAGTCTAGTCTAAATATCTGTTTTACAAACTATGGTCTTCTCCCGCAGCAGTTTGGTTTCACCTTTTTTATGTTTGGCAGATAATCTAATCTGACCACAGCGCCTGTTTTCCCCTGATGTATTCATGGCATAATGAAATGGTGCCAGCACTCAGGCATTCATTTGTTCCAGTCACCATCTCATATATAGAAAGCCACAGCAATACAATGCCATAGGTAGCGGAGTTAATTACTTTTCTTTAACAGGCATCCTGGCAACATTTATCTTCGTAAGAAATCTCAATGATATTTGCCCTTGTAATACACAACTACTGTACACACTGCAAATAATTACTGTGATTGCTGCAAAGGCCAAATGAGAAGCAGGAACATAATTTGCAGGTAGAATATAATTTCTTGTCTATTTTTGCTATAACATATCTCACCTTGACATCTGAAAGGATAAAAGAAAACAATGTGCCTCTTTTATCTTATCTTAACTCTTTGTTCTGCTCTCATAACCTGGCTGTAACTATTATGGAAGTACAGCAGCAGCAACCTTAATAACTTCCATGAGGTTTCATAAGCATGCGGCTGACTCATTGACAAGCACTTAACCGTTTAAGGTCCATAAAATGGGTCCCATTAGGTCTTACATTTGACAGGTGCTGTTTTTGTAGATGAGAGGAGTCTGGGCTGAAAAAACAAACCGGTCTTTGCATCGATCGAGAACAGAAATAAAGGAGAAAAAGGCAGACAGAAAGTGTGAGGGAGACAGAGAGAGATTGATGGCCTTATCCCTGAAAGGAGAGCAAATTCTTGGGACAATAGTGGCGAGTATATCTAAAAACAGACAAACCCCTCCAACCTCCAACGGCCTTCCTTTAGCATCAGACTGCTAGTTGTTCGCGCTTCGAGAATGCTGATGAGTCCATTGTTACTCACAGTATAGTGTTCAAAGAGGCAGATAAAACACTGCTGCTCTTCTTGAGGTTTACGTGGGTGGATATTCAATATGATAATTTATCATCTTTCAATGGCATTGTATCAGGGTGAAATCACAGGTCGAGATATCGACCTAAAGTGTGATGGTCCCTGTTTAGTCCAAAGAGTGCAGAATGTCTAATGTACAGACAAATCCGTGCTGTAGGTGAAGGTAAACCAGCCGCCATTACTGCAGTGGCATTGAAACCCCTGCAATAGCACTGTGAGGTAAGAACCGAGTCAACTTGTTGCAAAAAGCAGCTTGCGGATTCATCAATATGAAGTGTGGGAGGTCTAGCTAGTTTATTTATGTACAGATTGGTGTACATTTAATCATGAAAAAGTAACTTGTTTCCCATTAGGTTTTTAAAGGTCAATTTCACCATCCTTATTGCTGTTTTCCTCTGCAAAGTATCAGGTTAGAAATAAATGATTAAACGTTAAAGATGCTCTGGGAAACTATCAGTAAAGTAATTTGTTGTAAATTGACTAAAGCTTCTTCACAGAGCAATATTAGTATAAAAATAAAGCAGCTGTGACAAAAATGTCCAATCCTATGGTAACCGTCTGCTTCTTGGTAACAGATAACACAAACACTTAACAAGTAAACTGTCACATCTGAGACATCCGTCAACGGTTCTGTCATCTAGTTGTTAATGTTGCCTGAAAGTGATGATATCAATACAAGTTTTGTTCATCGTATCACACGCTCTTCTTCTGCAATGTGGAAGAGGGAGTCTTTTTGTTTTGTGGATTTTTCTACCTTGGCTTTTAAATCCAGCTTCATCTGACAAATGTGCTGCATTTTTTTGGCTACAGACACAGACGTAAGCCTGACACACATTTAAAAAACCAACAGGTTGAATCTCCTCAGCTCACCAACAAGCAGCCTCTGACAGTCCGAGATGAGGAACAGTGTGATTTTACAGCTACAGTATGTCGCCACACAAATCTGTGATCCAGAATGGCCAAAAGGCACATCACCTATGAATACGATTAAACTGCCTTTTTATGAGGAGGACGGAAAGAAATACTTGCACAAAGACAGGTCTTGCCTTCAGTGTCATTAATGTCATGGATGTGCCCTTCAGTGACACATTAATATTAAGTAGCAACAAGGAATAAGAGTCTTAAAAAACGTCTTGTGAGGCTGAAGAATCACTGCAGGCTATATAGGCCGTCACATGCTTGTCTGAGGCAATTCTTTAATTTACATTTAAATGAAACACTCTGGTCGTATCATGCACCAGCACAATCCCGTCCTTTATAATCCTTCAAAAGTGTGTTTTATGAATTAATCTGCAGTTATCAGTAAAAGCCTCCATTAAACGACACATCAAAGTTTGGTGTTTTATTGGGATCGGATTTAAAATAATTGTTATGATCTCTATAATTTTCCACAAAAACATGATACTGAATTAGAAGACATATCCAAAGGGTTTATAAATGGAAAATCTGTGAAAGCAATTTGTTGCCCTTAACAGACAATAAAGGAAAGGCACTCCTGTATCAACTTTATGGAACTTTTAAACTAATAAAGGATATCAAAATTGTCGCAACATCATCTCGGTTTTTCTTTTCAAAATCAAATGCGACCCTGTAGGGGAGTCAGTCATAAACACAAAGATTAGATTGACTGCCATCAATTCAACTTTAGCCGTGATCGTTGCCACGTCTCTTACAATAGCACGTAACACAGGCGAGGAGCATCTCTCCTCGCCTGTGTAAAAGTGTAATAATATCCGTCGTCATTCATTTCCATCCGACCCATCATTTGTACCGTCCGGTGTTTTATGTGGCGCTGCAGAGGGCGACCTCTGTGGGAGAGAGGCGTGTGAGGTGTAGTTGAAGGAACGCCGGACGGTCGTGTTCAGGGAGTCAAAAAATGACTGCTTTGGATGAGAGAGGATCTGCGTGTCAATTCGTTTACGATCGGTGGGCAAACAGGAAGTGAATCTTCAACTTCAACAAGCTTGACAGTCGGCATCCGCTCTGGGAGGAGTCACTGAACAGACACGTGCTACTGTCGGTCGATTGTTAATCTTTGGTATTTCATTTGGAGGACTGGTTGATGAAATTGCGGGGATGGATTTAGCCATCAGAAACAATCCTTCCAGGTAACTTTGCACGGTGTGAATAAAGTCTCTTGGCGGTTTCCAGCTGGAGATGCAGGCTGGCTCGAGAAAAGTCGGCCAAAGACAAAATTTTGGATACATTACACAAGCACTTTCATCCTCTGCATGAAGGCAGATTTGAAACACAACACCACGCTCCTCTTTGCGGCACTTAACAAAAACCCAAAAGCCCTCTCCTCTCCGCCTCCTCATGCCCGTTGTATTGAACTTTTCAAAATGGCAGCATATGCAAGAGAGCGTAGAGATGGCAGAGAGAAGACTGGGTGCACATTAACCAGTATCCTTGAGAGGAAACTAAATTAACTGCACCTCCAACATGATTTACAATTAAATTAGGCACAAATACTTGAAAATTGCTTTTTCATTGTGATCTAATGGCTTTTAATTGGCAAACACAGATGTGAAAACAGTTTGATTCTCCAGAGATCTGATGTGCTATGTGTGTTGCATAATCATTCTTTCTCTATGTTTGATGCCTATCATACAAATGCTGAAGTTTATTTGTTCTACAATCCTATAGATTTAAACAACGTGTAATGAAATGTTCAGAGTTGTCATGTGTCGTCTCCGAGTTCTCCTCATTTTATTCACACATTTTACCTTCAGGCTTATGTTTTAAACATTTTCCACTGCAGCACCAAAAGCATTTCTGTGTAATTACAAACTGAGATAAACACAACCGCTCCTGTTCCTTGAACCGTGATGTTTTCCATTTGTACAAAAGCAAGTAGCCATTCTCAAAATGCAAAGTGTTTGCTGTGATACCACCACCATTAAGTCTAAGTCCATCATTTCTGAAGGATGACTGAGAGGGAGGATTATTAAATTCATCATAGAATATGTACTGAAAACAAAATGCATGTCTGTGATGACATGGTATGAGTTTACATAAGAGAAATGGATTATTCTGGAGTTGCATTGTCTTTGCGCTCCCTTTTTACAATACTGTTGCACGAATGATCTTGAATGCTTGAATCTGGATAAATTAAAGGACAGATTAACCCTTCAGGGATTAATAAGCATACATATCAACCTATCGAGCCATGAGGGCACTATGTTTCTAGAACTATGACGGAGCTGTCACACTACTCCTTGAAGCAGTCGCAGCAGCTCCTTCTGTGTCCGAACATGTGTTTGTTCTGGACTCACTGTGCTTCTGTCCTTTCCTTATCCCTCCAAACTTACATCAGCCTGCTAGTAATGAACTGCGTATCTGTGCCCTCCTTTGTCATGCCAAAGGGATAGATCTGTTCTTTATCTCCCACGTTATAGAAATAAATTACACTGCGCAAGTAAAAGACAAGCAATTCTGCTGCTGCCAAGATTGTCTGTTTGTCCAGAGCGTGTTTTTAATGGTTTTTGTTTGGCAGCGATCTTTCTGACTTCACTTGAACAGCTGGAAATCCATTTTACCCTCTCCAAAGTTAAACATGCAAAGTGTTTGTTTCTATAATTCATGTTGTGTTTGCCATCACAAACGTGTACACACAGATAAGCAAGCAGAGCTTTCCTCCGACCGAGCTTAAGCAGTTGACTTTGTTCATTTTTCATCGGTGGTGAATGAAATTCAAAGAGCTGTAGTCAAATAAAAAACACATATCTACAAAGAGTCTGTATTATGAATGAATCAGAATGCTTTTCCTCTTTTTGTCGCCATGATATACGTGATATACTGTACGTGATATACGTAATATATGTGATATACGTGATATAATTCAGAAAGTTTAAGGCTAAAGTTGCACGTTTATTGATCCACTTTAATTCAGAAGATAAACCCACTCACACATTTAATGTTTCTGACCAGAAGAGGTATTTTTGTAACGGTACTTCCAAAACTATAATAGGTTAGCTAATGAAAGCTACAAACGAAGGCTAGTTAGCCAGACATGCTAATGCTAGCAGCTTTCGTTAGAGCAGATACACAAACATTTCAAACAATTCTTACATTTTTGCTCGTGTTTTTTCTTTAAAGACACCCTTTATAAAACGAATAACACTCGTATTAGTTTTGCATGTGTCGAAATATGAAGTGCAAAAGGTTGCAAAAGGTTGTTGCTAAGCTACAATTACGCAATCGCTGTGTTGCTAAACTACGATTGCAGAGACAGTTCAGGGACGGGGTCAGTGAGTCATTTACGAAATCTGACCTTGAGATACGATATTATTCAAGAGTCTGCAGAACTTATAATGAAATGAAACATTCATTTGGACCATGTGGATGCAACAGACTGCATTTATCACACCAAATCCCACAACATTAATATAGGTTTTATATATAGGTTCTCAGGAGGGGGGCAGTTAAATGTCTCAGCAAGTTTAACGTTGTGATGGAAAAGAAAATATCTAAAAAAAAAAAAAAATAATTAAAAAAGTTATCTGTCATCCATGTGACTCAGGCATGCTCCGTGTTGGCTGGAGGAAAAAAATAAAATAAAACTGACACAGGTGTCAGCTTCACTCATCTTCTTCAGAATAACATTTTATACAGCCAATGAAATTGCTCATCTACTGCTAGATAGCACATACACTTTATTTACTCATTTCCTCATGCAAATGAGTCCATTAAAACAGTTATGAGGGGAAAATCCATTACGCTCACGTTACAATGGGGCAGGGATGCACGTTGTTGTAATTCAGGTCAAAGGTTTTCGGCGGTGCTATTGTCTGTGGAGCAGCAACACGCCGGAAAAGCAAGGCACTGCTGCGCTTTCATCACTCGCTCATTTGCCAACTTTTGCGATCATGATGTTTATTTCCATATAAATAAAGCACTTCCATTTAAATTGGGGTGTGAATTTAATCTTGAGGCAGGTTTATCTGCAGTATCCCCCCATTATTTGTGTGTGTGTGTGTGTGTGTGTGTGTGTGTGTGTGTGTGTGTGTGTACCTGCTTGTTATTTTTGCTATATTTAATTCATGTTTTCTTTTCCAGTTGGATGCTGCTCCCCAAAAATGTTGAAACAATAACAGTGTGACTCATAACTATGTTCAGGCACAAAGTCGATGACCATGACAGATGCACACGGTGTAAGCAAGCCACAGATTTAGGGCCGTATTCATGAAGCCCATCACATTTGATCCCGGAGTTGTTTTGCTGCTGAAATTCCATCAAAATACAGGCCGTGACCAAAATGACCTCATCCCCAGAATAAAGAGCTCTTTACTGGTGTGAATCGACTTCTTTGGCTTGTATATTGCCATCTCCAAGAAGGAAAGGTCAGCACTAATCACAGCTAACATTATGACTTTGAGTGGTCATTTTGGCTTTCCAACTCCATGATGACAGCAGAGAATTATGCATCAAATACTCCTCATCCATCTCTCAAAGACGCTCAGGGCATATTAAATTTGGATCACGTCGGATTATCCAGAAGGCCGTGGCATATTTCGAACATCATTTGCCGTCCGAAATGACTCCCTCTTTACCAGCGGCCACAAGAAACAACGTGATCGCGGGGAGATAACAGATGAAAGAATAAGAGGACACACTGCTCGCAAACACATTGTTCTAAAATCCTCCCATCTGCAAAAGGAAGTGCTGGCCCTCTGCAGAATTGATTTATTATTAATGAAAGGCTGATATGTGAAACCACTCTCCTTCAGTTGCTTTGTTATCTCCACAACAGGTGTATAACCTCTGGCAGCTGAATTTACTGTAAGCCCGGGAAAGAGACGGGTATCAGACAAGCAGAGCCCGTTAGCGCTGGCTTGCTCCAGCCTCGTCTGCTCTCTCTTCTGCTGTCAAGTACATCTGTGTTTGAGTTTGTTTGTGACGCTCTGTTGCAGACTTTACGAGAGAGAAACATTGACGCCACGCAGCATCTGTTGCATACTAATGCCCTGCCAGTGGTGGGCGGCTGCACATTTTGAGGGAGCAACAAAGAAAACATATTATGAGTTAGTTTTGATGTAGAAGAAAAAAAGAAGGAAAGGTGAAGTATCAGCCCTTTGCTGAAGTTTATACAGTCCTAATGACAAGAAATTAGTTTATTTAATTAATCTAAAACAATTCATCTGTCAACACTTGTAATTTCATGTAAAAGTCAATTAAATAACAACACTCAGCAAACACACAACACAGGACACACTGCATTTTGTTTTCCACCGTTTCTTCGGTCATTTCACCATCCACCATTTTCTGCTACTGGGGATAATAACTGGCAAAGAACCCACATTGGGGATATCTATCGATATCAAAAAGCGCTATTCTCTTCCTGTTGTGGTTGCGCAATAGTTGATCTCCTTTGGGCCGTAAGTCCAGCCTTCATTTTCTCGGGAGATTGTACCCGGTGGAAGACAGAATTACAAAGTGAAAGCAAGGTTCATAAGGAACCACTCTAAACATTTAATTCAGAATGATAAGTGGAAGCAAAAAAGTGTCTATTGCCATGTTTAATAGTACTATTTATCCCAGTATGGGTACCCAGTATGTGTTTTATTTATACCGCGTACATGCTGGCTTACTTTCATTTATGTGCTGAAGTTTGAGTGATGGTTATTTCTGATTGTAATAAAAGACGCAACTTTAAATATAAGAGAATTAATTAGATTTGTCAAATTAAATTCAACACTCTTCGGCTTTGTTACCAGTACTTATTTCTCTCTGAGGTTGGGTGAAGATTATTAAGAGTATTGTACGCACTCTAAATGCCTAAATGCCTTCAAAAGAAGTGTATACTCTGAGCAAATACTGTAGATTTTTGATAGCATGCTAAAAGTCAGTTATTAAAACTATATCCCACCCTTTGAAGTCTATTCCCTGTGTGGTGTTTATGATTCATTACAATTACCCAGCACTGCCAGGGCAGCTATAGCAATTAAAACACCCCGAGACATTTTGTCTACGTAAGGCTTCACCTTAATAGCGACATAATAGCCAGAATCATTTGTTACACAGCGCAGCAGAATTAATAGAAAAGGAAACGGTGCTGTTTGATGTCAAACTCCAACAAGTGTTATTATTCGTCTTCAACCTTAATACACACTGTGTCATCTGCTACGATAAAATGATCAAACCTGTCCGAGGCTTTGTTGTTAGCGGCTGAAACAACACGAGAGGCGACGGCCGGTCCAGACCGGCAGCCTTGTTGCAATTCTGGCAACACACTCCTCCGCCTGTCTCTCTAATGAACCTGCCGCATATTAATCCCTATCACTAATGAGGCCATTCAGAATGATAAGCTTCCCCAGCATTCGCTAATGAACACATGCTAAAGCTGCCTGGGCCTCTGCTAAGCACTCGTCGGTCGGCCTAAAAATCACACAGCAGCACCTGCCCGTCACTGTGCCGACTGTACGTCAGCGGCACAAACAGATTACAGCTCAACAGTCTGATATGATGTCCACGTCTAACTTATTTTCTGTTTACTCATGTAGCTTCAAAGTGACTGTCAGTTCACACAAATATTAGCAGAGAACATACTGAATGTTCTAATGGGTGGCACTATTTCTTTGGTAGAAAGTCCAAGTGAATTTTCCAAAATCTCATATTTCATGTTAAGTGGAATAGCTAACAGAGGGTGGTACCCTCTGCATAATGAAAGGCTACTCTACAGAGCATTTGAGTCGCCATGTTGGCTACGCAGCGGAAGGGGAGGGACCACCAAAACGTGGGAAAATGGCGGAGATGGCGCCATATTTTCCTCCTCCCGTGAAACAGCCGAAACACACAAGCAAGGGAAAGTAAAAATCTGATATTTTTTGCGGGCAATAATTGTGGTTGAATGTTAGCGGTGATGCTCCGGCCGGTGTTAAAACGCTTCCCTGTTTAAATTCACACACCTCACTAGTAAGTACATAGTGTACACTGTGTAGTGTACTACATGGAAGTGTAGTCGCTGAAGTATTGAGACACAGCACTTGTCTCCAGACAGGATATTTTAAATTAGCGACAGGTTATTAGCGACTTTTTTTCTCGAGTCAAAGGAGCTGACAGGTCCCCTCCTTTGTGACAACTGTTACCACTTCCACACTACAGATCCAGCTGTGAACACTTTGGAGTCTGTTACCAGTGTGTGTGTGCGACAAAGCCCACAGGGTGTCAATGATGCAGTGTGCAGCAGTTATAATGAAGGTGCGCGCCTGCGACCCATCTGCTGACATCCTCCCCCCTCTTACAGCGAGCTGCTGCTGGCGAGCTCACGTGTTTGTCTCCCACTGCCAGTGAAGAGCTTCACCGCCGCCAGGACTCCTGCCACATCTCTCTGCAGCCCACATGGCCTGGGCTAAGTCAAAGGATTTCAGAGTTGCAGTGATGTGCCTGGCCCACCAAGTGTGTTGATGCTCCTAGTGCTGTTTCGTGGGTAAGTCGAACGCAGAGGGGGCACCGCCAAAAGTGTTGTGTTGGCAGGATGTGTTAGTTAAGCTTTGATGGACCGGTGATCTGGCAGCCACGTTAAGTCCGGTTCCTTTTTTCGGCTCATGAATCAACAGAGAGGAAGTCTTTCTGCCAATGGACATATTGCCCAAATATGAAGCACTGGGTCCGTAATTCTATTCTAACATCTGAATACATTTTTATACACCTCTATGAAGGCCCATCTGTGCTGCAGTTTATAAGAATGTCTAATGGGAGCCCATGAAAATCTTACATGGTCCACTACATCTTGGCCAAAACTGAACCACAAAGCCCTCAGAGCTCCAGATGAAAACATACTCTCAGAGGTGTCACTGCAAATCCTTGTGGCAGCTCTGCCACATTGCAAATGCTAAAAGAGGAAAGAAAAGGAGAGAAGGTGCCAGAGCAGACACACAGCAGTGTCAGCTTACAGGCTAGTTGGTTTAAGGTTGCACATAAATCTTGTGCACTATTTGAAATATAAAAAACAAAGAGACACGTCACTCCTATTGTTTAATCAGATGCACATTCTCTGAGTGATGCAGGTTTCGAGGCAGTGTCACACAGCGCTGTCACGCTCCAAATGCAACTGGTCCCCATGTGTGACATGCATGGTGTTACCTAATCCTGAGCCACTTCATAGAACATACATCATAAATAAAAGAGTCTTGCTGTGAGAGAAAAAAGATTTGATTATTTAGTGCCTATAGCTGCAAATGTGTCCTTTTCCTCAACTTATTTGACTTAATCACCTCCTTTCAGGGCAAAGAATATGCTTCCAACTTGTCATTGGAGCATCACACGTCACAAGTCTCCCTCCCGCGCACCTGCATCAGCACGTAAAGGTTGGCTTTATTATGTATGGCCTCCATCAGTCCCACCACGCTTGGCGACCTGAGCACGGGTGATCGGCACAAGAGCGTTATGACATTTCCACTAACCAGAGTGGGCTGTGGGCCTGTAACAGAGGTCAGGCCATGTCGCAGCAAATTGAACAGTCAATCCCTTATATTACGCCCTCTGCCACATTCAATAACTTTCTCAAAAGGCTCAAATAATTCTGCGGGTCATTATTAGAGAAACGGACACTCATCTATTTGCTACAGACACCAAATGTCAGTAGATATTGTGCTCATGTGGAGTTATTTCTGCCCATGGACAATGCTCGTTGTTTAAGCCGCTCTGCGAGACAGCGGCGTGATTCATGTGATACCTTGACATTTTCAAGCCATGACCCTCAGATAAAATGAGGGATTTTAACAAGGTTACCAAGCTACTTTTGTGAAAATGAAGGAGAGGAGCATGTAGTTTCCTGAGTTAGTCTGGCAAAAGCAAATAAACAACTAAAATGCAAAATGCCAAGAGGAACGTGCAGCAGATAAGGGATTGAAGTTGACTTTTTATTCGGCTGATAATACACCCACAAGTAGGATTTGTGTAGTGCAGTGAGAGGCATTTACACACCTCAACTAGCGCGGTACAGCGCTGGTATACGTGCTGAATCTGAAATAGATTCATTGCCACTTTTTAGCTCACTGTGTCGATTACCTAAAGCTTTTTCCGAATGCATTCAGCTTCCCCTCTCACTCACGTTAAGATCTTGCAAAAACATAAAGCCGGATGCACTTGCCAAATAGTCGTAGAGCTCATTACGGTCCTCTTCAGCGGAAATGGCTGTGCCTTTCTGAAAACACACCTACGTCCTCATATCACTATTTCAAAGTCAATCGTTGGTTTAACACATTTTTGTGTTAATGCATCACAGAGGAGGGGGAAAGGTGTCTATGTGAAAGTAGGCCATTGGGAAGACTGATGGATAGCATTACGCCAAACAGGCCATTATGAGGGAGCCGTGGATCATAAACAAATGACATAACGATCACGAGGTGGTGTAGGAGCGGAGGGGAAGATGGGTACTCTATCTGGCTACACTAAACGCGGCGTTAACGTGTTCCACTTATGATAAATCAAGGAGCTACTGAAGGGAGGCCAAGCCAGTCCACTACTTGTGCTCTTAAACACCACACGCAGTCCGTCAGGGCTGCCTTTATCTCTCAACCTTCATTTACCTGCAAACGCGCAAGAACACAACCCTCTTCTTCCATCTTCCTCTCCGTCTTTGTAGCAGCATTGAAAAGCGTCGGAGCAGCTCGGTCATTCGGGTGGCTCCGTGATCTATGTTGATGACACTGACTTGCAAGCACCTACAGTCCCGCAAACTCCATCTGGAGCGACCTCAGTCATAACCCGGTCTCACACCGCTGCCTCCGATAGATGCCATCATTTATCATACAGGATCCTCAAGTTGGCCTTCTGACAATGACTTCCGCATCACAAATTAGTAAATCAACAACTACATACATATGGAAATATACAAATAGCTGTAATTATCTGCAGGGGGGAAGGCGTAAACAATCATAATAACGGGTCGTGGCAAGGTGGCGGAGTTTTTAAAGGGACCGTCCCATTACCAGTTTAGGAGACTTCACAAGGGGTCCTTTAGCAGTAAGTGTTGTTGCCAGGTTACTATTGGCAACCATTTTGCCATCAGTGGCAACCACTTAAGATATAGAAAATAGGGTTATATATATTATATATTATATATCGCTATTAAAGTAAAAGCCGGATGGACAACTCTGCACTTACGTTGGTGCGTTTTACTTGAGTGCGTACGGGCATCTATTTTTAGAGATTGAACAGATTGAACAGATTAAGTTGTTCGACTTTGGGGGTGAAAAGTTGGACTCACCCATTAACATCACAAAGAAATGTGTGCATTGATTCAGCGGACAAAGAACAGGATGAACCTTTCATATTTTCATTTTGTATCTGACATATAACTGCATAGAATTGTAATTACTAAAATTATATGTGATTAAAAATGGCAACCATGTCTTCAGTTGTGTGGTTTCCAGCCTGACAACCACTTTTAAAAGTTGAGTCCTGCTTTTATCATCATACTCACTTTTAAGCTTGCATGAACAACAACTGATTAACTTTGGTACATGCACCACATGTACAATGTAACATCTAACATGTAACAATGTAAACAATGTAAACTTAACAATGTAAACTTAAATACAGTATTTAATGTAAACTTAACTACTGAAAGTATCAAAATGCATGCAATGCAGGGCCTCATGATCAGATAACAATGTAAGACATGCCACTTGTCTACTGTATGTTGATATAATGATTTAACAGTACATATTCACAAATTTGCCACAAATCAAATTACCAAAAAAACACACTGGCCCACTCTGCCCGGTTGGTAATCTATTCTTGATGAAAGTCCCCATTAAATGTAATATAAGTGGCATAAATGAATTAAATGTGACTTTTGCATTACATTTGAGGACTCCAGTTGTGTCAATTACACCATATTTAGTGTATCATCCATTAGGTGTTTAATGTGCTACCCCTCCTTAAGCCCCGTTTCTGTTTTGAAGTCTATTTGAAGTAGTATTTGAGGTTTATTTCAACTTGAGGCTTTGATTGTTTTTTTGTATAAACTCGGGGCTGAATTTAATCACAGTGCTGTAAAAGTCTCTCCTTTGTTTTAAAGCATCTCCAGGGCACCTGGTGGTCTCTGCACTTAAACCTCCGTCACACTGGCCAGCGCATCAGTCGAGTATCCGTCAATCAAATCAGCGATATCAAACCAAGACAACTGCAAAGCAACTTCCTGTCCTCTTTGGAAAGGGATGAGCAAATTCAATTTAATCCAAATGAGTTCAATTAATACTTGATTTAATCTCATTTGAGAAAATATCATGTAGGGTCGTTATTAATACGCTGTTGCTCAATATTCAAATGAGTCACAGACGGTTGAAGTTGAAGCACAGAGATTTAAGGAGAGCACATACTGAAAATAAGGACTCTGAATTTACTCATTAGTTCATTGTGTCCTCTTGCAGTCACAGCCAAATCATTGCTTGTAACCCTAGTCCTGTTAGAAACGTACTTTATGTCAGAAATATGTATTCAGCTGCCAGTAGCCCATATTTTGTGTATTTTCCTCCAATTTCACAGCAAAAGTTTGACTGTTTCTCTTCAAATGTTCTGTTCTTGGCAGGATGGCGGAGTCTACTGAGACCCAAACTAATTAAATTGTGATTGATGAGTTAGAAACTCTTGACGGCAGAGTGACTCGCGTTCCTGCTATTCAGTGGCAGGAAAACTGTGGATAACATTAGCGAGTTTAAATGCAGAACTAATTTACGACATCATTAGACAGCTAAATTACTACATAAACGTGCAAAGAGAAATGACTTCTTTATTCGTGGAAGGGGCTGCTGCCACATGAGCGGTGACTGACTTGACTGTCGAATCAACCCATCAGCTCCCCTTTAGAAACGCTTACATTTAGCTGAGCAGGAATCAATAGCAATGTTCTCACTTACACAGAGGCAGCCTCCACATGCCAACACACAACCCAGCGCCCTGAAGGAAAACTGCGATACTGAATAACTGCTTAGATGTGCAAGTGAGAGGGAGAGAGACTAATAAAGAAAGAGCAACTGTCATATATTTTCTTGCCTTTTCTTGCAAGATCTTTTGATCTCGATACAACAGGCTCCTTACAAGCCGCTACTACGGCAAGATTCATTTTTATGGTACTACTGATGTGCGGCAAACAAATAATAGGCAATGTGGCAAAGAGTATCCGCATTGCTGTGCAGGTACAGGGCTGCGTATTGGCAGGAATCTGACAATACGATATGCATCATGGTGCAGATTCTGCATTGACAAATGTGAATCTTATTTATTGGAATAAAGCTTTAAACTCTAAAGGGACAAGCTCGCTCTTTGTGAATTCATCTTTAAAGTGCCCTCGCATAAATCATGAATCAAAAATGGATGTTTAAGAATCAACACAGTATCAAAAACATTATAAAACGATACTCAACTGTTACTCGATTTTTTTCTTACACCCCAAAGCAGGTAGCTGTGCATCTACGAGTATTTAATCTTCTACTATTTAGCTTCTACGGAGGGATAGTAAAACAAAAAGGGATTTTTAAACTTGTAAAAACATCCTCTGAACGTTAGAATGGGTTTTAACACAGAGCGGGCGTGGTTATTTTGGCCTCCATCACTTCCAGTGGGGTTGTGTTAGAGGGGAGGAGCAACTAAAGCAACCAGTAACTCCTTCAATGTACATTTAAGACATACTTGAAGAAATCCTTTTGAATGTGCTTTGGTGTGTTTTCTTCATTACTGAGAAGAAGAGAAATAAATATATCTTGGCCGGTGATCAATTTCTGAATTACGCAAATGTGAAGCAAAAGTGCAACAGAAATTGCTTTTAAGCACCAGTTACAATCAGGACCGCCCTAAAAAAAATCAACACAAATTATTTCCATTCACATGCATTCAATACACACATTGTCAGTGTTGCCTATCCTGCGATTTGATTGAAATTGCTGTCGCATGAGATTGCCAATTACAACAAGTGTGTGATTACAGTGATCGTTTTCAAAATGACCATCCCTGAATGTGCTGTCACTCCGGCACATTTAACTAAACCAATCAGAGCGTAATGTTTGCCTCTCGACTGCTCATCACACAATCACAAACAGAGAGCCTCTCTTTGAATTGGCATCATGCCTTTTATTGGACACATGAAACTTAGTAATAGATAAAGATTTATGTTTTCTCAGTTTACAAGCTGGTATTTTGTACTTTTTAATATTCATGTCTTTTTTTGCTCACATTTGAATATGTACACTCTATTTTCCTTCCTGCGATAAGGCATGTGTTTGGTAAGGTGGTGTTTTGTGAAGTGAAAAACTGGACCATTACAAGCCTCACTCCCGAAAATCATCATGGCATTTTCTGGAAAGAACATTTTGTTTTGTCCTTTTTAAAAATGTGTAAACATGACTGTTAATGTTTTAACCTGAACTGGGAGTTACAGGAAACCTTTGCCAAAGTGGGACAACTGTCTCGGAAAAGACAAGTAATTAACAAGCAAAGTAACTATTCAAAATGTCACAGATCTCTCTAATGGCGTAAAGAGGGACACAAATGAGAGATGAAATCATCTTCACACCAACAGCTAAGAATTGTAGGGGAGGAAATCCATTATCTCTGGAGGAAGAGCATAGTGTTAATTAAACACCCAATAAAGGGCTGTGAAAGTAAAACACTCATTTCTTTCTTCTTCTGCTGTCGTATCAACTTTGTCACTTCTTCCGCTCATTACAGAGAATGTCAATTATAAATAAATAATAAATAAATAAACTTTCCACCATCAGTAGCAAAAACTAGCAGTTTTGGTGGATGTCAAAATGTTCAACTCCAGGCTACTTCCTCATACTGTGTATGGATTCCTAAGCCCTAACCCCCAGCTGGCAGATTCTTGCATTAGTTGTAATAAATTACCTTCTGATGATTCATCTCAAGAGAATGCAAGAGTCCAAAATTCATTGCCAACACGATGCTGCAGCATGACACGCGTCATTTACCACCACATCATAAAGGGCTGCACTCACATGAAGCATGAAATATACTGTAGCAGACCAGTAAGTGTGCAGCGTGACACTGGTTTCTGGTCTTTTGTGTGTCCATTTCAAGTCTCTTGATATTATCGTTACAAAGCCACAGAAGAAGACATGCTATCAGCGGTCATGCATGGTCTGACTGACTGCACCACCTGCCGTTTAACAAAACCTATAGGCTCCAGAAATGCAGCAAATGATACAGATTATTCTTCCCAAAAAATGCATCCAAACAAGACAGCAAACTCGAGCTCGTTCCAGGAGCTGCTCTCCATATTTATGAGGCAAACTTTGAACCGTGTGTGTCAGAAGCAGCTCAAACACGTGATTACGCTGTGATATTTTCTCAGCTTTGACCAAAAAAAAATTATCAGCTTCAGTTTGACCGAATGAGGGTGCCAAAGTCCCCCGTTTCTCTTTCAGAGGAAATGATCTACGGCCCGGTGATTGGTATAATCTATTGGCATCAGTCATTCTTGTTTCCATTTTCATCTGCCGAGCTAAATATGTAGGCGTCCAGCAAATCTCGTGACGAATCTGTCCAGCGTGCAGCGGTCACGCAAGTGTGGCGACCTTTCCTTATTTCCTTGTGAGGCCACTTTCACAGGATCTGCACCAGATTTGATCCGCATCTTTCATGTTGTCCGTTAGACGCGACTTTAGTTTTGGCTGTTAGTGGACGGACTTGGATTCAGAACATTCAGAACAAACTGACGGGTCTTTGAGAGGCAGCTCCAGTCTGGCTGATCAACAAATCAACAAGAGATTCATGTGAAGAACACAGAGCATTGCAACCTGAAAGCATGTATCACAGAAAATCTAACATCCACAGAAACAAAGGAACTTGACACAACATAAATCATAATATGCTAATAAAACACATGAACCACAGGAGCACACATGTGCAAAGACTAGTATGAACAGACAACCACAACACATAATGCTTCCAGTCATGGCTGTTGCTGGCGCGGAGGCATGAAAACTTTCGAAAAACAGAATCAACTTCTGAGGAAATGCAAGCAGCTGTCAAACTGCGGTGGTCAATCACTTCATTTCTTTAGGTATAAAGCAGCAGTGTGTTCACCCTCCCCTTATCGCCGCACTGCTGCACAAACACCTTTTCTCTTCATATATTTGACATTGACTTTGCCCGTTTCATCTCAAAATTCAGTTGTT
>NW_022280042.1:4177358-4214703 GCF_004355925.1 Anarrhichthys ocellatus
AACAACTGAATTTTGAGATGAAACGGGCAAAGTCAATGTCAAATATACGAAGAGAAAAGGTGTTTGTGCAGCAGTGCGGCGATAAGGGGAGGGTGAACACACTACTGCTTTATACCTGTTCACTGACACTGTGCATTGATATTCGAGGACTGGTTACTTGAAAAAGAACAGCAGCAGTAAAACTTTATTACACACTATGATGATTAAACTGTAAAAAACAAAAAAATACTCAATTGATCCGAGGTTCACAAGTGATCCGAACCCATCACAGATCGATCGGTGATCCGCTACACTACTAGTAGAGGGGTATTCATTAATGTTCAATGAAGTTCATTTGGAGAGAACTTGCACAATGTCAAATATACGGAGAGAAAAGGTCTTTGTGCAGCAGTGCGGCGATAAGGGGAGGGTGTCACTTAAGTGGCCAATTTGTGTGACATCATGCTGTGACCTTTAGTCCCTCCAACCCTGTAGGTGGACGTAATGCACTTAAACCAGTTTGCCAACCGCAATTACACAACAAAAGAGAAGCAGAAAAACAGAATCCCTGCCTCGAACCATTTCCTCCATTTCCTGTCTGCCAACTCAAAGAAATGAAGTGATTGACCACCTCAGTTTGACAGCTGCTTGCATTTCCTCAGAAGTTGATTCTGTTTTTCATGCCTCCGCGCCAGCGACAGCCGTGACTGGAAGCATTATGTGTTGTGGTTGTCCGTTCATACTACTTCAAGAACACACAAAGAAAAGAACTTTGGGCTGTAGTCTTTCATGAAAACTAAAATACTGAAGATGTCCAATTTGAAACAAAATGAAATAAATAACAAATAAAACATGAAAGAATACTCAATTCTGTTAAGTTTAAGTGCAACATGAGGTATGTTGAATACACTCGTCCTTTGATCAATATTGAAAGAAAGAAACAGCCAGTGAGCTAGCTTCCACTGTTTCAACTGAACTGAACTGCTCGGCAACAACTTGGGTCTATGTTTACTTCCTGTCAGGTTATGTCATTCAAATACACAATAATGTTTACTATTAATGTGAAATGGTCTACAACTTTACATTTGTTTTCAAAAAGATGAGAATATCTACGTTGTCTGGGGAGAGGGTAGACCTTTCTGTGGTGACTGGGATATTACTATTGGGCCTGTCTCGCTTCCACTCTGCTGCTTCTGTCAGCACCTGCCCCAGGTGTGTGTCTGTGTGTCTCTCACAGAGGGGGCGTGTCTGCAGGACTATGAATCTCCCACTCCCCTGTGATGAAGTGAGCGGTCAATCTTTTCCTTTTCATAGAGGTCGTAAACGATCTTCATACTGAAGTGGGTGCGTGAGGGGATTTCCTAGCGTGGGTCAAGCACTTTAACCATATTTTGAAATCCTTTGTTTTCCACAACGGAGTGTCCCCCGTCGCTGACAGACCGGGATGGTTGCGCTTGTATTTCCGTTGTCGTGTGTCTCTCTTTAAACAACGCCTACATACCGTAACTCTTTCGTCCACCGCCCTTATCCGTCATTATAAGTTACAGGGAAGACAAAATGCTCCCAAACCTGCGACTTAAATGACGTGGGGGGCTTCTCAAGTTCCTCCGCTCGCTATGACTTTCACCGTTAAATGCTTTTAACGCGCTCCGTTCATGTGAACACACTACTGCTTTATATCTGTTCATTGACACTCTGCATTGATATTCGGGGACTTGTTACCTGAAAAGGAACAGCAGCAGTACAACTTTATTACACACTATGATGATTAAACTGTTGATGATTAAACCTCCCTGCTCCCCTCCCTGCTCACAGTCTAGGGGACACCATCCTCTGCAGCTTAAAGGAGTAAATACGTTTCAGTCTCACAAACACCCCTCTCTACGCACTCCTACACACACACAACAATAAAAAAAACATTATACCTTCGATGCATGCGCAAAAAAGTTCAGTTTTCGGATCATTATGCAAATTCGAAAAAAAAGATATATTAATAATTCATAAAAAAATGCGCACGCATCATGCACACTTTTTTCACGTGCACGCGCAATCTCCTTCACTTTACGGTGCACGCGCAGAGGGACAACCTATATACTACTATTGGTAATGTTCTGTGCATCAAGTAGAAAGCAGGTTCAAGAGGGCTGGTTACTAGTTAATGCATTTATTCTGTAATCCTGAAATAATTCATATATTTTGAAATTTTTTGTTGTCCGTTTCTAATATTAATTTATTTTTGTCTGTGTGTTAAAAAAAAAGTGACAAATAAAGTTTGGACGGAGTGAAAAGTTCCTTTTCCAAGTTCAATCACACAAAAACTAGCAGCATTTCCACTATTGCTTTTATCTGAATGGCCTGCTGATTCAGATATCTGTGTTCCTTTTCAATGATAAAATGAGTTAGCGATAATAATCATGAAGAAATCATCTTCAGCACCATCAGATTCTCTTTGTACCAGAAAAATGGTGTTAGTTTGAAGATTACAGCCAAAAGTCCCAGTACATCCCTGCTTCTACTCTACCATTATGTTGGAAAAATCATTTTTGAAAAACACAAATAATATATAAAATACAGAAGCCACCTGTTTAAAGTATGTATATTCTGATTCTGTCTTTTCTACCTGTTTATTTAGTGACAGGAGCTGATGTTTTCAGGCAGATATGCGTTTCATTTCCACACTGAATCAAGGAGCATTTGTGGCCTTCTATTGTTCTTCAAATTGCATGAAGTGGAACATCTGTTTAGATTTCTTTTAAAAAGACTCATAATTGGCTTTTAAAACATATGTGATTTATATGAGAGGCTGCTTCATGTCTTCTTATATGACTGGATTACTTCACCTTAGTTTCCATCTGTTCATCCCATTTACTGTACATGTTCATTCATGAATAATGGCACGCATGCTTTAGTGAAAACGCGACACGCTGTTGGCCACTGATGTTCCAGATTAGTGTGTGAAATCATCAACTGGCAGATTGTCAAACCAGGATAAAATGCCCCTAATAAACCTCTTGAGAAGTAAGGCACGCTTGCATTTTAGCAGTTTTGCAACTATTCAACCAATCAATGCAAAGTAATGAGTTGTATTAACATAAAACTGGCACGATTTGCAAAATTGTAGATCTGCCAGCTTTGGGGGAAAACTCAGCTTGATGTTATGTTAATGAAGGAACTGCATGAAAACATAGTTGATGAACGCAAAAACGTGACATTATACGATACAATGACGGATTTGAGCGCTAAACATGGTCTCTGAGAAATATAGCAGTATTACTTTTTAAAGTCAGGAGAGCACTGGTTATACAAACACTATACCCTACTGTAGGTTGTTTGTTTGTTTGGAGTTTTAATATTTGGAGCTGTAACTGGATCAGTTTTATGTTAACCAACATTTTAGATTCTGTGTTTCTCTGACAGGACGTCCCGGAGGGGCTGCGAGCCGTTTGCTCGGACGTTTCTCTAATAACTTCAGATCCAGACGTCCGATGGCTAAAATCCTTGATCTGCTTAAAATACCGATTTAAAAACAACCAAAATCTCAAAAGTGTATCAAGAAAATGTGTCTTAAACTGGATTATAAAAATCAACATATGACAGCTTCTGGTAGACAAATGAAACACAGCGCTACCTTTACCAAGATATCTGTGTGTTGGAAAATAGTAATTACATTATAGAAACATTTGTAATTATGTAAGTACACAACAAAAAGTAACATATTTTACCTTTAAGTAGACTGACTGATATCGGATGCTTAAAGCGTACTTCATCAGAAAGCTAAACCTTAATACACGTCAGTTATTATGAAACAGAAATGAGTTGATATGTTTGTGAATCACAGTGAGACTGAGCTGGAACAGAAAGGGGACAGCACTGAGAGGGAGGGATGGATGAACGACCTGCCTTTGACTGCATGAAAATCAGTTAATGATTTCAGCAATACGCCTTTCAAAAATGTTCTGGGGAAGCAACTGTAATCAAAAAAATAATTTTGCTTCTTAGGGTGCCGTCTGTGACTCAAAAAGCGCTATGCATAATAAATGGATTTGATTCAAACTCACACAAAGAGGCAACAGTTCTCCCTATGGATTATGTAACTCACCCTGAGCGTTAAAAGCAAATATGTAGCCTGCTGCACTGTTCGCCTGATGAAAAGTAAATAAGTGAAAGGAACGCAACGGGGGAGGATTTCAAATGTTCACCAGAACTGAACCCAGGTGCTGCTGTTATTCCTGCATGCTGCATAATAAGGCCACTGGTTGTGCTGTGATGCTCTGCTTTGGGATCAAAACATGATGTCATTTGTCACTACAGGACATGTCTTTGGATGTTTGGTAAATGGGCTGCACTTCTACTGCTCTTCTCTACTCAAACAGAACAAAGCGCTGCACAAAGCCTGTCATTAATCCATTTAAACACCAGCCACGTCTCCTGGTAATTACCTTTACATACCAGTCATTTGTTTCCCCAAGTACATTGTGATGAGAAATGCAATGGCTGCCTGGATTATGTTCACAGCTGATGAGTGAAGGAAGCACTACATGTTTGTACCATGGTCAAGGGCACATTAGCACAACACCACCACTAACTATTTCCTCAATAGTATTGATAGCATTTGAAGGGGCTGTATTATTATGCTCCTGTGTATTCCAGGCTGTGTAACATCCCTAAAGGGCAAACAACATTACCTGCAACAAGTCTTCCTGTCAGACATGAACCTATTAAATATGAATTTACAATGTTTAAAGTCAATAATAACACAGGAAAGTACATGGAAATAGAGTTGAACTTATCTGACTTGAGGTGAGTGACCTGTATTTAGCATCACTGAATGACGGTAGAAATAATCTCTGACCCATTCAAATCCCTTAAACCCTCTTCTTACACACCTCCACTGTGTTTGTTTGCTTGGAGGGTCCGCCATTTTAAATGCCTAAAAATAAATACCTACAAATAGTTTACTCGCCAACAACTGCTCGACTGATATATAAGCGGAAAAACAATTTGATTAGTCATAATTTTCTTGTGGAGACCAATAAATATATGATGTCCAACAAAATAATTGAGTATTTACACCGAACAAACCAACCAAAAGCAGCCTCTGTGCCCGCCGTGTCCCAAAACTGCCAATATGCCGCTTCCTTAATAAGCAAAATTAAATATTTTATATGCGCTTCCTCTTTCGTGCTGCCCTTTATTTGGTTTTATTAAGCAAACATCTGATTTTCTATATTTACCAAGGTTAATCATTGCTGATAAGTTATTCTGAACGCAATTTGTGAAATGTGTTGGGCCACGATCAAATATCCGAGATGTAAGATCCAAACTTTGACATCTCTCCCATGTTGTGATCTGTGAAGTCGACTCTGCTTATCAGCGACGCCGGCCAAGTCTTATAAGCGGCCAGCTGGTGCATAAGAGTTGCCCAAAACTTTCTCAGCCAAACGGCTTTCTTTGCTGCTGCTACACGCTAGAAAAGCACACATCTGATGATTACGGCCAACACAGCCAAACAAAGAGAGGAAAAACTAGTAAATAAAACCTGGTAAATGGTATTAATGTCATTTTCGAGTTGTGGTCTGACCGTTTATCAAACCTTTTTTGCTTTATTACTGAACTTGTTATTTTGTCTGTGCAGTAGAAGCAGCTTTTCATGAATAATTCATAGTGGCACCCGCTGTGAAATAATCTGAGTAATCTCAAAATATCGTATATAATGCAAATCTTATGCGACCAAAGCCTCATTTGGCTCAAACGTGAGAGCTTGAAACCCGAGTCCTGCGCACAACTCAGCATTAAGCTCCAGAACATGCTGAGACTTGTTCATCGCTGTGGGTGAGGCGTGAATGTTCAAAACAAGACCATCGCTTGGCTTGTTTTGCAACACGAGTCTCGGAGGGGAAGTCGTCCTTTTTTTGACCAATTACCTCAAACCCAAAAGTCGGTTTCTTCCCCAGTCTTTTCCCAGAGGCTTGTCGAAACCTCATTCATTTTTAATGGGACTTGTGAGTCATGACCATCTTATTTGGCTTATCACTCAGTACTCACACACTTGTACAACATAAGCACGCTTTCAAAAGGTATTGGAGAATTCGAATGAAAGGCCTCAACGGCATTTTTTTATCCTGCTACTTTCAGTTGAAAATTTGAGTGGATATTTCTTTAAACTGTTGTTATTCAAAAGACATTTTGTCAATAAAAAAATGTACAAATGGAAGCTCAAGGTGAGACAAAAATGTTCCAGCATCCAATTATAAAAATAATAATACTTTGGTACTCAGGTTCAGTTTTGAACAATAGAACTTTAAATTTCCCTCAGGTTATCATCTAACAACAGGCGTGATGCTTCACCAGAGATTTACATCCAAGACCGCTCAAGTATCACGATGCATTTTCAACCCTACAGTACTATATTATTAAACATGCCACTTCACCACACATCTACAAAGGATTCTGAGTGATTTTCTGAACACACTCAGGATGAATATCATTTGTATTGATAGATACGTTCATCAAAGATTCACATATTTGCTGTTGCAAATTTAAATGTGATTTTTTTTTTCTCTACCCTCAACATCAGCAGACAAATTCTTTTCATGTTTGCCTGCCTCCACGGAAAGGTCAGAGGTCATAGTCTGCTTGTAGGCACTCATCGTTTTGCTCAAGGCCACGACAGCAGAGCAGATATGAGTTCATGTAGAAAGCCTGAAGATATGGTTTAAGGTCAGTCTCCCGTTCTTACAGCCTGCTGTCAAAACTCCATGTAATGTATCACAACACAGAGTACTGCAAGTGTCTGAAAGAGCTGACGGGCTCACTAGGTGAATTACCGTCACATCCAAATCTCCCATATCATTCGCAGACTTTCTGGTTCTATTCAAATTTTCAGTGAGTCCAGCATTTTGGGTCAGACTGAAATATATCAACTACTATCGGATGGATTGCCATGAGATTTGGTAGATATATTCATGGTCCTCAGTGGATGAATCCAACCGACTTCACAGATGCAGAAATTCGAAATATTCTTGTGAAATTGCTCAGTTTACAGCTATATTACTTAATAAGACACATGTGTATTAAAAAATAAAAGATATGACGGTGGAACAAAAAGTGTGGTCGGTGCGGACCGAAAGCAAATTAGCAGAGCATAGAGTTTTTATCTCTTAGTATTCAGTATTTGTTTGTTTTCCTCACTGTTATTTATTCCATCATGTTGTGTAGCATAAAAGAAAAACATCCTATGATTTCCTTTGGGATTGAGAGCATTACTACAACCCGTCATTTTACACGGAAATTTCTAAACTTTTCAAAAGGTGCGATTGTTGGTGCGATTGTTGTTACCCTTGCTGAAATCAGTATCATGACGTCTCCCTTCCTTTACAACAATCATACTGTGTACCTTGATCAAAACTAAACCTGTGCGACTACAGTTTCAAAATGTTTCGCTCATCAAACACTCAAATAGAAAAAGGTAATGTAATAAAGACATTGGGGATGCAGTTTGGAGGCCAACAATCTAAATCGAATCCCGTAGTTTCCCCGTAAACGTTTTCCTCGCAGGGCTTACTCTCCACGGAGCAGTTGATATAGATCAGACAGAATTGAAGAGGATAAAGTTCAGCAATGAGCGAGTCTTTTTTTTTCCCAGTTAACAGCGATTCTCCCATAGACGGTTGGTTGCCATTTACAGGGCCATATTGCCACTAATGTCTATCCTTTTCACAGGTGGGGAAGCTGGTAAAGTTAGCAAGATATACTCGATAAAGTTCTTTAGTGTGAGACTTGCAAACAATATTCCCTTTCAAGTCTAATGACAGGTTGAGGTAATTTCCTTTCATTCATCACACAGGCAGGTGTCCAAATGAAAAGCTTCAGCTGCATGTAGAGGTAGAGACTATGATTTTATTCATCACTCACTTTGACTGATCTGAGTATCATCAGTTGTCACATCTGTTGAAATACAGAATGTGCTTCTGAATGATAAAGAGAGGAAAGCTAAAGGCTCTTGAACAGGGGCGAGGCCAGAGGGTTGGCCAGGGGTCCCCCTCCTCCTCCAGAGACAGAAGGTGATGATGTAGGAAGCTGGCTTGTTAGTATCATTCATGGATGACGTAACAAGCCTCCCAGGGACTAGAGCCTCAGTATGAAGAAGAGTGATTCAACATTTATTACTGGAAAGTCAATCAAACAACCAGAAAGAGACTCAAAACAACCACATTGGATGGAAAGACATGCAAAACAACCACAAAGACATGCAAAACCACCACAAAGGGATGCAAAACAACCACAAAGGGATGCAAAACCACCAAACATTCAAAACAACCACAAATACATGCAAAACCACCATAAAGGTATGCAAAACCACCACAAAGGGATGCAAAACCACCACAAAGGGATGCAAAACCACCACAAAGACAAAGAAATCTATCACAAAAAGACACTTCAAACTTTCAATCTTATTCCTTTGTTGGGGTTACAAGAAGAAGATATGTATTGTAATTGAATTGCATTGCATTCACGGCATTTGCTCTGAATAAACAAAATAAGTATAAATAATAAAGTGCTTAAATGTGAGTATTAACATTTCAATCCGTTCTTGAAGTGTGAAAATGAATGCAAGGCGGCTTCGACTTTGTATGGTAAGGTGACACACAGATTTGTCCTGCTGATGTTCAAACTGAGAGGACCGTCATTCATTTCCTGCACTTTAACCCCCTCTAATGTAAATGCTTAACCTTTCCAGTTCTTGTGAAAAACATAAATCTATCAAAACATCCACACAGGAGACCACATTTATGTGTTTTTGCTGTTGTTCTCATTTAGACCCCATAATTCAGTTATAAAATAAATGCCAGTGTCAGAAGCACACCCACACAAATGATAATCATTAATTCTAAAAAACTAATTCTGCATGACATATTGTGCGTTTTATCAGCTTAACCACTTGGTGTGTCTGTCACAAATGGAAACAGGGACTCGCTGAGGACGGAGCGTTGCCTCCTATTAACGTCGCCCGTTAGCGCTCTGGTCTCGCTCTGAAGCAATGATCCATGACACAAATGATTCATGAGAGCGAGACATGTAATGTTTTATATTGCTGCGATGAAACTTTTATAACCGTCACCAAAAAAAAAAAAAGAGAGTGCCAGGATTGCCACGTGGAGCAGTGCTATTCTGAGATGTAGATACAAGAGTGAGGGATACAGGGTGTAGGAGGGTATCTGTGCTATTATACACGTGAAGGGTTAACCCTATAGCTGTTACACACAGGGTTGAATATCCAATGGCAACATGTCAGTTATATAAAATTAAATATAGAAATTAAACAGAAGCAATCTTCTTTTACATTGTTGCACACCACCTCACAGTCTCTTTAAGTGTGAGCGGTTGTCACAACAAAAGATGGAGGTGTGCGGGCAAAGGTGTCCATTCAGCAAAAGTCAAGATGTGTCAAGGTCTCCTGGCAGCACCAACACAATGTTTGACCGGCAAACACTTATCCTGACAAATGGAGCGCAAAGGTGCCGACTGTGTAACGCGACAAACAGCATCTTCTGTCAGTCATTTTTCACTCGATTTCTGGACATTAAACCCTCAAGAAACTGAATTATTACACTGATTCCACCCAAGCGATGCCACGATGACACAAAGATCCCCAGCTGAAGTAAAATCTCAACAAATACACACGCAAAAATCAAAAACAGCTGTAATAAAATCAGAGCTTGTTATTGTTTAAAAGCCTATTTTGCAGCTTCATGAATATTTCATGAGAAAGAAAAATACACAACTAACCTCATCCTGGAAAGCACAAACTAAGGTGGGAGGCTAAAAATAAGTACATGTTTGCTACTATTTTTATAGCAATTAAATTCATTTATTGAAAGAAAATATACTTCTTCCCATTTTATCACCAGAAAATGTGCTCACATCCCTGTGAAACCTCCGCAGGCAGATTCACTGTATCCACAAAAGTTGGTGTGCCTTCCTCTGACAGCACAGAAGAGCAGCTCCAGTTTCTTCCTTTTGATGATTTTCTTGGCTCCGATGCTCGTGTTTGCAAATCTGGGCTAAGATTACAAGAATAACATTAATTCTGCTATAGAGGGATTTCCTTTCACTCCCATAGGTTCTGCGATACATGCATCAGGGCATTTATTTTGAGTCAAATGTCAAATGTGCTACAGCTGATTCATCTTTGGGCAGCAGTCACAAATATTTTTTTTTTGGTAAATGAATGTTTATCTTGTAGCCAAAGTCACATTTTGGAATAAAGAACCTCATCTCAATCCATTTATCATTATATATATATATATATATTTTTTTTTTAAATGTAGAGATGTCAGTCTGAAGGTGCTCACAGATTTAAATGACCCAATCTTGTTCAAGTATTTGTGCTCCAAATCCTCCCTCCTACCTGCCCACAAAGATCAAAACTGGCAGAGAAAATCTCGTCTGTGTCTCTGGCAACGTACTGAAATGGACTCTTGACTCTCCTATTGTTAGTATAAACAACTGCACTTCTGTTTGTGCCAAGCTATTCAATAGCTCCAATTATTTATAATTAGAGTGTCATTTGTGCCCCAGGTCACAGCGACACCTGTAATTACACAACACACTGTACAAAAAGAGCCTCATGCGAGTATCTCAGCACTGTGGCTGAGGTTCTTTCAGAGGTCACCTTCGAAGATGTTAACCAAACAGAAGAGAGATGAATGAAAAAGTGTGAACAATACCAGCTGCCACCACAATTATTAAATGTTTTGCCCGATTGATATCAGACTTCATCGATTTATAATGTTCAACAATTATCACCTCTGATTGTATTGAGTTTTACAGATTAACAAGACAGTGGTGCTTTCAGCTATTTGTTTATTTTGTTTAGCACGCTAGCAGATTCATTTCTGTACCACATTTAATCCATCAAATAGTTGTTGAGCTATTTCAGCCTGGAACCAAAATGGTGGACTGACTGACCCACACCAGCACTGCCATCTGTAAAGCAACGTTCACAACATCATTGGTTAATTATGAAGGAGCCTTGGAGCTCTAGATGATTTCACCAGCCTGCACAGATTCCATTACATATCCATGCATAAACAGCATTTCTCTCAGCAAGTCATTTCATATCATGATTACGGAGGTAAGAAGGAACTCCCTCGCAGACACAGTGTTACTCGCAGCTTGCTACATTCCCTCGATGGGCCACATTTAGTTTAGAACTCAAGGAATCACACATCGAGCAAACAGTCTAAAAAAATGGTTTCATTATTGGTGCATGACGATAATTCAATTTGAGTAAAACCGCAGCAGAAATTAAATGAACTCCCTTCAGGGTGCAAACAACAAGGCTAAATGTAAATGCCCGTCATGGACACTTTTTGAATGCGAGAGTGAGAGAACATCGTGATGCTCTTGTATTAAACAAATGAAACAGTGATTTACTTTGATAATGTGGTATCAAAGGATGGGAGACTTCCTTTAAGTCTGTAAGCAGTGTGGTCTAACCCACACCAACTAACACCGTTTAAATAATTCAGAGACCTGGGCCACTGAAACGGAGCTAAAATATTAATTAACTAACCACTCTGAGGATTTGGAAAGAAAAGTGCAGGGCCAGTGTATTGGAGAGGACTGAGGCGGTGCTTCGTTTTCCTTCAGCTAGTTATTAGTTGAAAACACATTCTTTCCCATAGTTGGTGCAGCAAAACATTGCATAGCCGTTCATTTTCTGCTTCTCCACAGAACATTAGAAAGAGAAGAGCAACCTCTCACCCCGTCGGCATGAAGCAGTTGATGTTATTCCCACCGTGGGGAACCGTCCGCTGCACAGCCAAAGTAAAGGTTTGCCTTCCGATTCTGTGACCCCGATTTCAGTCCCGACTCTTGTAAATAACTTTGACCAAAAGTTGACCCAGGCTTCACCCTTAAATTCATCAGCATGCCCAACTTTGGCCAAAGTTTTACTTGCTTAAAATCAACTCAGACTGTTTATACAAAGCGAGATTATTGAACTTTTTCTTCTTGAAACTTTGCTCCTAAATTCAACTTTTCATTATGAGGAGGAAGACAAAACTATCTCCAAGCACCAAAAGGGGCGTAACCCCTAACCTGTACCAGTCTTATTGCCATGAGCCACACCGCTCCCGCTGAGCGGCACACGGCCCACGTGTGCTCTTTGGTGTCCTACGAGCGTCACTGCACAGTGCCGCTGATTTGAAAGAGTTTGAAAACTTCAGACAGTTCGGACCACTCTGCTGACAACCAACATTAAATCGGTTGTCGAGCGTTTAAGCTTCACCCGGCTCGCTGAGAACGATGTAGGAGTTTGTTGCCTTCAATAAATGCTGCAATTTATGGAAAGTGATGTGCCCTCGCTGTACTGAACGTGTTAAACAATCTCTTGAGTATCTGATCAAATATGCATTAGGAAAGGTTGCTCATGGTATGCTTTTAAGATTAAGTTCTAAAACACAACAAAGGTGAAAATTAGCCGTTAATCAGCTAACCACCGAGAGCATTTTTGACTGGTTTATGTCGGCCTATAGATATTTTGTAGCACACATGTCTCACCTTTGATTATTTGAGCTACACGATTCCACATGTTGACTTGCGACAGCAAACTCTCAAATCTCTGTAACCACAAATATAGATAGAAAGCCAAGAGCCGCTATACTGTGTACATAGTCTCCACTTGTCTGCTGCAGAAATAGCAGTTCTCTGGATGTGGAAGGCTCATTGTCAGATCGCTCTCCAAGAGTAACTTGGCAACAGTTTCACCCAAAGGCTGCGCTTTTTTTTTGCCATTTAGCCATGCCTCTCGTCATGGATGATCTGATTCTCGCCATGACAAAAGGCTGAGAAATTGTCAGCCAGGATGATTTCTGATTGGCAGATGGAATAATAAAGAAAAGCATAATTTTACCCTGAGCAAACTGGGACAAGCATCATTTAGACAGTGTTGGAGAAGTGTCTCTGTGACAATCTTTCTTTTGACACAAACCACCAGTCAAGTCGGGGTCACCTTTAGATCCCTGAAGCAAAGCATCCACACATCCTCCAATTAGCTCCAAGAAGCAGAAACTAGACGTAGTATTTGCGGTACCCTACTGAAGATGATTAAAAGTTAGTGAATCCAGGATTCTACACTGGTAACGAGTAACTCCTCTGAACATCAGTTGTTTTTGGTAAGCTGCCTTTTGCTGAGTCCTGAAAAAAAACATGCTAAGGGCAGTGCCGGTCATTTTACAAGTGTTGATCCTCCTCCTCCTCCTAAGCGGATTGGGGGAATGTTTTGACGTTTTTGCCAGCCTCGGTCAGTGATAAGGATGACCCGGTCACCTCACAGCAAGCTTCTACGCAGCACTGTCTTTTCTTTGGAGAATAAGACAACGCACTCTGTCCTCAGTGGAAGCCCTTGCACGGAAAAGGATGGCATCCCTTGACAGCAACTGCGCTAGAAGAAGACTATACAAAACAATTTTTTCCAAGCTGTTTTGAGTTTCTCTTGCTTGTTCAGTTGTTGACAAGTGTAGCAATTTAAAAGTAAAAAAATATAAAAGAGCTGTGTGGCTTTTCTGTGTAGCCGCTATAAAAGCTACTGATAACAGATGACAGCAGAAGTTAAGCCTGAGAAAAGAATATTGCAAAACTCCAAGACAAACAACATTTGAGCAAAGAAAGCCAACATGAGCCACAGCATAACTAGAGCCCACTAGTTTCCACTTTCATCTGCAGTTATTCATTCAGAAAGTTCTGCAACCTCAATATAGCTGTGAGGTGTCACAAGAATAACAGATTGCCAGCCTTGCTCAAGAGCGTTTCCCTACAACAAGATGTTGTAACCAATGGGCCAGTAAATTGATCCAGTTTCCAAAGGCATTTATTCTGGGGGGGGGGGCAGAGAGGTCTTCGATCAAAAATCAAAGAGCATGTTCCTTTATGCTTTTAGATTTTATTTAATTAAAAAGGCGAGCAGGAAAAACAGAGCCTTTCAAAGCTCAGCAGTACGTTGTGTGAGAAAGTGACACTAATAATGGCCTTGTGTGGAGACGTCTGTCAATGCAGCATTCTCCGCCGTGAAATAAATCATTTGACAAAAAAGGAACACGTCTCCTGCTTCCTGAATGCAGCCCGCACCATCTAATTTTTTTTAAATTCTCAGCGCTGAAAGGGTACCAATTTGTGGAGGCGGGAGAGAATTTTCAATTTATGAATCACATCAATGCCTCTGCGACATCAAACCTAGACCTCAAGTCACTGAACACATGATAGAGACGCCATAGGGGCATGTGATACGGATCATGGAGGCACTGTGGGAGTAAAGGACCTTCACACATACATCATTTGGAGATCGTCGTTATTGTTAAAAGACAAAAAAGTAACTTAAAGCTTAATTTAAATTGGTCCGATTACTATGTTTTCAAGAGCTTTAAATCACGTCTGTTCTCTCTCAGCAGACAGTTGCAAGAATGCGTCCTAAAACCCAGAATTACATAACATTAGCTTTTTACTTCTTACGATTGCATCAAAAAATCATAAAAGTGGTGTTCATTTGTGAAGATTAGACATGCAAGTATCATAGCTTATTTTCTGCAATAATACAAAATAAAAAATCCAAATAATGGGATTTTTCCCCATTATCATTTTGGAGGGAACCAGTGCGATGCCAACTCCGGGGTTGGCCTACAAATATACGTCATCCCAGCGGCATGCAATTTATTCACAAATGAATGAATTAGTTCTGATGTTTACAACATATGGCAAAGATGAAACCACACTCGAAATTGCACATCTGTGTTTCTGCACATGACCTAGAAGATGCATTCATTATTAATAATCAGCATCAATACGTGCACGGCGTTCCTGCTGTGACTGGTGGCTGCAGTCAAGTTAACCTGATAAATGAGTTGGGATTCACAGAAAGCCTGTGTCCTTGGTGGGCGCAGCTCGTGCTAGTCCTACGCCCTAATGATTGATAGCGGCGGATGCTAATTCCATGGCAAATGATGCTATTATTCAGGGGCTCAAATTGAATTACTTCATCCATTGGATCTGCTTAACATTTTCCCCATGGAGAGTTTAGCAACCAGTGTAATCTCCCCTACTTACTTACAAGTCCCGTTTGTCATGCCTCGTCTCTGTCTCGCTCGCTCCTGCTGGATGTTTTCATGGCAGCGTTGTTTCAGTGAAAGCTCTCTTTGCATGAGTCACTATGCACCGGTGCGACACCCAGACACTCTCAGACATGTAATGTCACAGGTTTCAGAGCAGTTCAGGTTGTTCTTTCTACCCGAGGACACTTGTTTAACTTTGTAATCATTATACTGCTTCCTTTGCGATGCAGTAAAACATAATCCTCTTCAACATTATCTACATGCAACTGCTCTGAAACTGAAATACAAAACATCTGTTTAATCAACCTTTAGTGTTTTATGACAGAATAAAAACAAAAAGAAAACGACTGTCTATGTTTGTCTCTGCATGTTATTTTATGTCTCCGCTCTGCATACTGTCCTAAATCGCTGATTGTTTCTCGCCAATTTGAACTACTTTAATGCATCCGTATTAGAGATTATTCGTTTTCTGCCATTTGTAACAATTACACTGACATTTTAATTTGTTTCTCACTGCTGTACAAACCACAAGATAAGAAGGAGACCTTATTGTGTGACATAGTTTAGGAGTAAACAAAACACAAAGCAAATGCTTTAAGGTCATTTCACACAGAATGCTGTGCTGAAGCTTCTTGACTATGTAATCTCACTATTTATTAACGAGAATGAATTATTTTGATTCATGAAACATTTTCCACCTGATAAACTATTTAAAGTACACTATTCCCTTGCAGACATTCACCTGGTTACTTAAAAATCTTTCACCCGCTTCAACCCCGTTGCATCTTCGGCCTCGAGCGCCCGTCGGTCCGGGAATCCCCCGTGCCCTCCTTTGTGTTTACGGACTACACACCGCCGCTCTGCCCTCTGTTGTGTTAACGGACTACTCACGCCGTCAAGCTGCCAGCTCTCCGGTGTCGAGCCACGGGACTCACACCGTCGATCTGCCTACTCTCTGGTGTCGGACCACGGGCTCCACACCTTCCTGTCATCTTTATTCAGGCTAAATAAAACCTGTTTATTCCAACTTCTGTCTCCTGTGGTCTTGCTATTGGGTCCTAACCGTGAACTCCCGTGACAGTGGCAGATTTGACTGAGAAGAGGATTTGCTAACAACGCAGGCTGAAATGTTTCTCAGTAGTCAAATAATGCAGAAATGTGAGAGCTGTTCTGAGGTGAAATAACCAGGCAGCTTAACAGTTTCCTGACAGGAACACTGCCTCCCAGGCTCTGCACCTGGTTTAACAGTTACTAGTTCAAGTATGTCAACACATTCATTTTGTGAAGAGAAATACGGAAGCTACCCATTTACAACAAGGATGAAGAGAGCAGCCCTGCAGAGATGATGATGCACTTTGAGGACAGTTTCCGAGCTCTTGATGGATGATACAGAAAACACCAGTTAAGGACCATTACTCCGTGAAGCCAATTTTCCACAAGAGCTTTGACATTGATGTCACTACGTGAACTCCAATAGAACCCAGGGACCCTGTGATAGAGAGGTACAACTTAAAATACCATGGTTGGTGAAGGCCCTGCATGGCCTCTGGCAGCTGATACGCTCCGCTCGCATAAGTGAGCTAAATTGGTGAGGAAGAATTGCAGAGCAATGTTTGCATTAATAGACTTTAGTGCATTAGGCCCAGAACAGGTTCAAATGGATTCACAGACTGGAAAATGTATTCATTCTGTGACAGAGAGAGGATGAGCCTCTCTTATTCTGTGGTGGGACATGAAGAAGAAAAAAAGGGCAGCAACACAAACTCACAATAAATGTGAGTAATTCACCAAATAGAGGGCAGCTGTGGCTCAAGTGTTAGAGCGGGTCGTCCTTTTGTAAACAGGTTAGCGGGTCGAACCCTCGCCTCCGCATGTCAAAGAGACTGAACCCCAAGTTACTTCCCGGGTGCATCACAGCAGCCCACTGCTATTAATGTTTAATTTAGTCTACTTTACTGAATCCCATCAACAGTTGTACTTTACTCAGTAGTTCGATTTTTTTAGGTTCAAAGCTGTTTTTTGAACTTGGAAACACCAGTTGAATATTTTCTCAAGGGTTATTTCATATGATTAAAATGATCTTTAAAAACAGGCGGCTGTTTCCCGCTCTGATAGTATACTACCTATCCAGCACCAAACAGAAGACAGAAAGAGATAATGCTTGAGACCAAAAGAGTATATTTTCAGCAAGTGGCAAGAAACACAAGCCCAAATTCATACTTGTGTTGCTCCATGTCTGTCGGATGTGTAAATTAAAGTGGTAATATGTCAACGTTGTGTTTACAGCTTGTTGTGCTGCCCCCAAGTGGCCAAAAACAAAACCTATAAAAAACTATGAGCCTTTCAGCATAGAAGCCAAATATATGGAAAGTTTTTGAGTTCTATAAAAGCCGACTTCTCACCAGGAAGAGGACGCAACAGCAAACAGTTTTTACTGAAGTTGCCAGCAGGACTTGGCTCTAATATTTGTATAACTGTCACTGCTCCTTCAGCTGCTTTCCACCAGCTGTGTGTTTTAGGGGGCGGCAGCTCGTCCTCAGGTGAACCCACAGGGCCTATTTGTGCACAGAGTGTCCGAGAGTGATGAGCCAGGGCGGTTGAATAGAGCCACGGAAACACGTTGTTTTCTCTCCCAAATGGGACTCCACGAGTGAGAGGCGGCCTGTCAGTTCCATCAACGTCGGGATAATCCCAGAGATGGCATTTTTATTGGCTTGTGTCTCACTCTAGCACCAAGACCACCAGTCTAATAAGTCAGTGATGCCTCTGTCTCTCTTTGAAGCCTTTTTTCATTTACAGCTCTCATTTTTTTCTTCTTTTTAAAAAAAGGCCTCTGGTAGATTTTGGACCGATATGGGTTTTTCAATGGCCGATGCCAATATTCAGAGAGCAGGGCAGCTGATATCACGTTGTTTTGTATGCGTCTGCAGACATGTTTTGCAATCAGCCTCGTTAGCGCAGGCATCAGCCTAACGATCACCCTAAAATGGCATTAATCGGGTGGATGAATCTGTCAACCTCTGGACAGAAGAGCTATTTATGAACAGAAGTCTCTTCGTCCAGGCACGAAATATTGACAGAGAAGATATTAGTTTCTCTGTGTCTCATTGCTCTTGTATTAATTGAGACATCCTCACAAAGTAGAGATGTATGTTTGCAGAAATGGTGCAAAATATTCATACACCGGTCTTTCATTAAATCATGATCAAAACTCGATGTCATCAATCTGTGCTGTCATATTCATTACAGGGGTTATAATTGACTCTTTCATGCTCAGATTGTCCTCAACCCACATTATTTTGAAGCACGTGAGTTGGTAACAACCTGCATTTTCCAAGAATGCATTTTACTGCCACGCAGCTCCAAACCAAAGGGAAGGTTCTCTTGGCCTTTTTCATCTGCTGGAAATGAGTTAGTGTGATTTTTTTTTAATGAAGCTTATTTGTCTTACTTTGTTTTGTTTATTTTTTTTCTGTAGGTACATCGTCAGTGAGAGGATGAAGGAAAGAGCCAATTAAAACAAGCCCACAGTCGGATATGAAAACATAATATCAGCTCATGCACAATAATGTTATATTTCAGTATAGAATGCAATAATATTATAATGGAAAAAGGCCGTGTTAAGTAGGTGTTCGATGTGATTATTGACGTATTTGATTATACGACAGCATTCATTCACCATCTGTGGTCCAGCTAAATGAGGTTTGCTTGCTGTTGTACTTCACAATTAGTCAAGTCTGAAACACTTTTCTATGTGCAAAATGTACAAATTGGACTTTTTAATGTTTAACAGCTGGTACTTTCATTCTCAGCTGATGTCGACTAATTAGCGAGTCAGTCAGTAGCTAAAGCGCATGCAGCAAGTACCTGGAATACCAGTCATCTCCACCACCCACTTCAAATTTCGTTACATGAGCAGAATTGTTTTGTAAATGGAAAAAAGTGCCTGACAGCAATAGTTAAGATAAAAAACAATAGCAGATAGTTCAGTGCTTTGATTGGTTCATATACCTCATCAGCATGGCTATGCAAGCACAAATATCTAAAAACTACACATGCTCTGATGTTTTTCCCGCATGATACGATTTCTGATAGTAGATAAGCCGTATCGATATACAATACACGACTGATACCAATTGTTTTTGTTCTGTTCCGTTTTTTTAACCTCGCAGGACTGTGCTGCCCACTAGCTGCTAGCCGCTAACAGCTAATGTTAGCTGCTCTGTCACGCACACTTTTTAAAAAGTTCCACACCGCTGACATGTTTTGTCTTAGTAGCACCGTTTTAGAAGCTCGAGATCCAGATTTCTTTTTTTCTCAGGAGAGCCAATTCAGAGCCTTTGTATAGCTGTCTAACTATTTAAAACTATAAAAATATATTCATGAATTCACCACAACATTTGCAGAAATGCTATTGTACCCACTAAACTAAAGACAGTTTCCCTCCCATTTCTTCCGGCGCTGTCTAAATGGATTTTTAATGGGTATTTCAGAGGATCCAAGTTAGGCTGTACTGGTCTTGCTTGAGTCACGGTGAACAGATGGCATTGCAGGCAGGAAAAAAAGGGGGGAGAAATCAAAGAGTTTATTGATCCAGCCAGCAGCTTAATTAAACAAGACGGAGTGTCAGTGCTTGGACTGCATAGTGACTGAACTTCAGAGCATCTGGTATGAACCCTACACAGACAGAGAGAACACGAGGAGCCAGGAGATAACCGGTACAAACAAACACACACACACACACACACACACACACACCATCATATATACACACGGTTCAAGTCTCTACAGAGCTATAGGCTCAGGGAAGTAGATGAAGAGGGAGAAGCTGGAAGGAGCACGACAACAATAGCTGTGCAAGCACCCAAAGGATTGTGGGGTATGTCTTTGCAAAATAGGCTCTTAGGGAGCTTGCTGCAGTTGTCCACCCCTTGGCTGCTCTGCCGTTACTTCTTGTTGTGCATGTTGATGTTGCTGCTTAATTTCCTCCCAATAATTTACAAGAAGTCAGCACTGGAACAAGCCCAGTCAAACACAGTTTTGACCACGCTCTCAAAAAGGAGCTGTTATTTTAGAGTCAAGGCAAAATGTTACCGACGTGTAACAGTGATTCGGTCTTTTAAAAAGAGCACACACACCAGCACACACCTGAGCGAGCCAATATTGAGCCTGGGCTACATTCCGGGGGGCCTGTCGGAGGGAGACTGATGGAGGCTGGCAGACAGGCGTTTAGGGAGGAGTCCGTCTGTTCCACGGTGTTGCAGAGCCAGCCTCCATCCATCTCCATTATACACATCCACATGCCACTGGGCAGGGAACAACTCCTCAGAGAATGACCAGGGGGGTGGAGGGGTTTGGGATGGGAGCAGAGGAGGAGGGAGAGTCTGTCAAACTCCGGTTGTGCTGTTGTTCCCGGCTCCTGCTCAGCCTCCTGCATGTGTAAAACACTGACAGAGATCGAGGAGCATTCGGAGGGACACGATTTGAATTCATTCTCTGTTCTCTTTCACCTCTCCAGAGATACTTTAAAAATGTATTTTTGATCTAGTTTAGATGACACACGTTTTATTTATTCATCCTTTACTAGCTAATCAATGCTCGGCACCGTTGACCAAGACTAAATATGTACGAATGTCAACACTAACTGTGACTTTTTCAACATGCAATATTGTTGAAGAAAAGACAACACCAAAGCGTAGTTCAAACAATAACAACTTTACCAAAATCTGCAGAGATGTTGCTAGATACACATCCTGCATCTTTGACACATTCAAATCTGAGAGTCACTATCAGCAGGGGGCGACTCCTCTGGTTGCAAAAAGAAGTCTGATTGTATAGAAGTCTATGAGAAAATGACCCTACTTGAAATGAATACTGTCAGATAACATTACTGCCATGGAAATACAAAACACATGATTTCATAATAATGCTCTGCATAAAGATATTCTAGGCATGTTTGAGGACTTGAGACATAGAAGAGGCTGCCAGAGAGAAGGATGACATGACAAAACCCAAAATGGCTACACCGATATGGATCACTGAGCCAGCAGGAAGCTCCATCGTCAACACAATACAGAGCAGCAAAAAAAAAAAGAAATACTTTCAAAAAAAGTATGCTCCTCCCCCGACTCTACATGATCTGTGAATGGCCAGATGATTTAGAAGATTTGAATGTAATCAGACATAAATGGCTGGCCAGAAATATGGTTGCCATGGGAACAGCAGCCAGAAGACTGCTGTGATGTGGAGAATTATCAATCACATTGATTACGTTTAACTGAACACGACTAAGTGTCGTGTGTCCTCGTCTCAATACTCACAGAACTACCGCTTTATATTGAGACATCACAAATAATACAGTGAACAGAGCAGTCAGAATTAATCCACGTTCACTATATTGTAAATATTTTAATATCTTGGTCTATACATCCATTTCCTGTCTGTCCATCCTGGTAGAAGAATCCATCCTCAGCTGCTCATCCTGAGGATGTCTCTCTGTTTATTTTGTGAGGGTCAAAAAGGACAGAGGGTGTCGTATACTGCACAGATTATAAAGCACCCCCTTGTACAAATATGTGAATTTTTATACTTAATATTTTTATTTTTTACTCTGTTACTTTGATTGCTTAAGCATCTTTTTTGCTGCTGTAGTGAACAAATTTCCCCTTGCGGGATGAATAAACTATCTAAATATCTATTGGATGTAACCACAATGTACTTGTCTTAACTGAAGCTAAAAACATTTTCTCTCTCCCTCCCTCTCTCTCTCTCTCTCTCTGTTTCTTGTCCTTTTATTTACTGTTCGCTGTACGCCTTCGAAGATGACGTGGGGAGAATAACCTCTCGAAACAAGACAGAGGTCAGACAGATGCAAACTTCTTATTTCTAGCCAGCAAACATCCACCGTGGCTGTCAGATTGAGCTGCAGCCTGCGACTGACGCTGTCCCCAGCTGACTTTCTCTTTAAAAGAGGAATCTTGTAAAAGGGGTCTTGAATATGCACTTATTATTACTCAATATGTACAGACTACATACATGATATAATGCTAAAAGACTGAGGCCATAGCTCCCAGGTCTGCCAAAAGCCAGCACCAGTTGTTGCCACAAGACATGAAACACTAAAACAAAAAACAGCACTGTTCATGTATTGCAGGGCAGAGCTTGTTAGTCCTAGTATTATGAAGCATGATGTTGAAAAACTGTAAGATCAGACTATTATTATGTTCCAACGTAACCCTGTTTGGCTGCTTAGCTCATATACTTGTTTCACTTTCAACGGGACAAGAGAAAAAGGCTTTTTACGATGAGGACTAACTGATGTCTTTGGCAAACATAACTGCATCTCAGGTGCCGTTTGTTGGCTGCATTGTAAACGTCCCTGAATCCAATAAAGAGCAGGACAGAGATGCTAACATTAGCCTCAACATGAATAGCCTCTCGGAGCAGCTTCCCCTATAGGGAAATGCTACGCAGTGGATGTGCTAGACAGGATATTTTAATATATGAAACCCCATAAACTAATGCAATTAGTTCCTCGGCCTCGGATTGATTAATACGAGGCGGTACGCTTGTTAGCCGGACATGCTGTCAGTCTTTATAGAAATACAGGATTAATTGTTCTCAATGTCTCTTTCTCTCCTTTTGCAGATTACAACAGTATGAGAGATATATTTCCCCCCAGACACAGGTGAAGAGGTTCTGATGTTAAAAGTGGAGGAACACCAGCTGCTGTGTAATCACTGTTTTCGCCTCCCTCTCCGTCATTAATCAAAGTCAACACACTCAGGCAGGTGATGTGATCCTCCGGCCTCGTCCACTCCAGGAGCTGACACCCTGGGGGTCGGATACAGGCAGCTAATCGGGGAAACAATGGAATACCTGGAGACCTAGATAAAGACTATTTATTTGAATAAGTAGTGATTTAAAAAAAGTCAGTAAGTGTTAATTTAAATGTGTCTGAAGCGCAGAGCCTTGCCAGAGGCTGGATTTACACCTGTCGTTCTGTAATCTACAGAGAGTGCAGCCCACGTGGTGTCACACAGAGCTGTTGTTTTCTTGTTAAATTTCTTTGAATATCTTTAACCAAGAATTAAGCCAAGTCCTACAACATCTCTGTATTCTGTGACTGCACAGCCTTTGATTTGTGAGTTTTATCTTTAATTGCACCCGAAAGGCATCCGTGGCTACTTTTAAGTACTTGTTTGCTCATTTGTAGATTATTGACTTGCTTATCGTAACTAAATTGTATTTACAGGCCAACTAGTGTCACTCCTCTTATTTTACATCTGTTTCTTATGTCCATTACACCTCCTCCAGTAATTCACTGTGTTCTAAAAGTCTAAAATTCAATGAGCTGTGGTACAAAGATGATCTTCAGGCATTGTGAATGTATTATGAATACATAGCAATTATTGTCAGAGCAGCAGTAACTTTCAGCCACATACAGAAAGTCCAAAACGGTCCAAAAATAATGTTTAGTTTGTATAATTGGAGAGACACATTGGTGCTTCTGTAATTATGTATATTTAGGATTTTTCGGCTATGGATTATCAGCTTGGTATTAAAAGGCTCACCATGTTTGAGGCAGCGTTTGTCATATTAATGATTTTGTTCTTGTTCTGCGAGTATTGGAAGGTCTAGAAAGAAGAGAGGAATTATTTTCTCCAGATGAGGATTACATAGTGTCATCCAAAATCCTCTGCTCTGCATTTATTTCCATCTTTGTGCGACAAGTACTCCACCAGGCCCATTTCCTCCTCAGTCCTTCCTGATTTGCATCATAATTCGCTATCGAAACCAGAAACTTATTGGCTACATTTAATCTACACGATCTGGGTTCGAGAACCTGCAACCCCACAAAGACTTGCGATTGATGCCTCTCTATATATAGTTCGGTTTGGAGTCCATGTTATCATTTTACAATTTATTTTCATGAGGCAAGGCGCTGCTGTTGTACAATTTTTCTCCACAATAAACAGCGACTGCGAGACCAAGCTGCAGCTTCATAAAATACCACACGCATCTTCTTGAGCTGTGAAAAATGCAGCCAACAGGCATCAGTTGTTGTCCTTCACCCCCTCCCTAACAGTTGTAAAGTATGAAGTGCATTAGTGAGATAACACCTCTATTATTTTTAACAATATTGCTGCTCCTCAGTGGCAACCCGCTGTTAGTTGTTAGTCACACTTATCAACTCAAGGGTAGCAAAACTTCAAAAGGCGCTCAGATCTGAGCCAAGCAGTCAGCTATTAGAGAAGAAACAACATATTAGCCGTGCTATATATATATATTCATATAAAATGAACTGCATTTCAAAACAAAATCGGGCCAAAATGCATATAACAGCCATTATGTCACTCAGAACATATACAACACAGTTATTTCATTAGAGCTCTCATTATATGTTTACATCAGACTCTGATTCATTTCTCCACCAATATCCAATGTTGTATTCATACAGAGCTGTATGTCTCCAGCTTCCCCAATCCTTATCAGTGTCCTCTGCATCCAGCTGTGGCACACTACTTTACTTCCACCATCCACAAACAGGAAAATACTGCATGGCAGTGGGGGGAGAGTTGGGTTGAGATAAGTTTGTTTGCTCCTATCTGCCTCTAGGGAGCCCAAGGGGAACACACTACAGCCCATTCAGCTATCAGAGCAGTGAAGGGCATTTCGGACATCAGAACAGCTTATTTGTGTGTGTTCACAAACAGAGTCTCGGGCCTGTCGTTCTGACCAGACAGCAGAACAATAAGTCAAGTAGAGGAGGTTGTATTTAGTACTATATATATATATTTAGTGTCATTTGTCTTTTTTGCATGTTTATGCTAAGCTTCGCTAAAGGTCTTCTGGCTCCAGCTTCATATTCACCATACAGACTGATATCGATCTTTGCCATCCAACTCTCAGCAAGAAAGCCAATAAGCATATTTCCCAAAATGTTGAACTATTACTTGAAAAAGTTGCAGACTGCAACCGACTGAATACATCTCCGCTCACCTCTCCCTTTGGTTGGATTAATAGATTGACAGTAAGTTGTATTTAAAAATCAGTTTTTATGTGTACAAAGTTAGAAAATGTATCTCAACTCACTCAGGATAATCAAAAATGGCCTCTGGTCTTGAGGTAGTTATTTTCGTAGACCACAGAAATGAGATTTATGCCTTTTTCAGATGAGTCAACTTTGGTGTAAAATCACCTCACCCCGTTTCACTGGAGATATCTTAAAGTGTGTTCAGGAGTTTAGCTCTATCCACTGTGGTGCTGCTCAAATGTGAAAACTGTACATTACATCTCCCATTGAAAAGGCCCTCTGAGGAATTTCTATGGCTCAGGCGAGCAAAGCATCTGCAGAAATGGGCTCTTTTGTGGCTGAACCTTCTGCTTCTGTAGCCAGAGGGGACTTTTGTGAAGTGACAGTGGAGTGGATTGCCTGGGTCATCTGCTATTATTGTATTTTTGTGTGAAATTGCTACATCAATGAGGGCAGGTAGGTTGGGAGTGGAGAGGCTTACTAAATATGTTCCAGCATTTCTCATATTCAGGAGTGTTTTTTTTTGGTTTTTTTTCCTTCTTCTGACTTTGAGTACAGTGATGAAAAACAGACTCATTTGGTAAGTTGAAGGACAGAAACCTTCTACAGTCTGCAGGTGACTCGATAAGTACTGACTTCTACTGGGGAACTCATCTTAATCTTGTCTGTCCAAGTGGGGAGAACATTTCTGAATGTTTATGGCCATGTTCAAACCACTTGAATCACCACAGAAGAAGAGAGGCTTTGTAATAATAAAGGTTAAGACTTTTTTGAAAGATTTACTTCATAAATTAATTAAAATGTGTCCTCGAGGCACGGTAAATCGTTTTCATGGCAGTTGTCAAGATGTTTCACTACCAACTACAAATGTCAACCTCATGGTGGCGAGAAGAAAAGTCAGGGGATCACCAAAGTCATGGGCTTTATCCTCTGGGACCATGAATGTCTCTGCATAATGACATGAGATATTTCAGCCAAGAGACGACCGAAAGCATGGCTGAAAATAGTTTGCTGCTCCTTAAATGGCATTATGTCGAGTAGGTCTTCGTCCATTCACTGGATGTATCATGAAGAAAGAATCCACTGCTCCCTCAGTGAATGAGCAGCATTTCTAGTTCTTAAGATCCCAAGTCTTCTTTTTTTTTTTAAATCCCCTTGAGGACGCCCTTATCCTCGGAGACTGATTGATCCAATTTTCTGATTAATACCACTCACCCAAAATCATTCGAGGACTCTCACACGCTTAGCTGGCGTACCAGGGAAGACTCTGAATGAAACACTGGGTAGCAATTGTTTTGTTGCCAGCAACATTCTTGGTCTCATAGGTAAAGAAGTTCTGAGTAGATCAAGAGTGGAGCAGACCGTCTGTCCAGCTCCTTTGGCAATGTCTATTATCCCGGTTTCATCAGGTCAAAATCCAGTTCTTTAGATCAAAACAATCTTTGAAGTGTGATATGGTCTTTTGATGTAACGAATAAATGTGGATGACCGAAAGTTAACCACTCAGGTCTTCAAACCAGTAGTTAAGAAGAAAATGCAATACTCCGGGGACAAACTATGTCTCTCTTTGCAGCATCTTCTCTCAAAAAGCTGTGCTTACTTATTAGAAACTTCAATAAAAAGACAACTGAAGGTTCTTGCTTGAGACTTTTTCTCAGTTAATCAATTAGAAAAGGTCAGAGCACAAATTACTTTTAATTAAAAAAATGCATAAGCAGCATCTTCGTGACAAGCAAATTAAAATCACAGCTGTATCAGATATAACAAATCTTGATTTGTTCCAAATTTTACTTTCATCGACTTGAGCAAAATTCAATCTTCACTGGTGATTTCATTTTTTTCACAGATGAACATAGATTAATAGACACCCATGAAAATCTGGACCAAAATCTGAATGTAAACGCCCGTAAAGCCCCTGAATTTGTCTTCTCTCACTTTCTTTTAATCTCCAACTGCTGCTCATCTCTCACCATTTCTCTGATGGTGATAAAAACACACCGTGCTGGTATATTTAAAAAAAAAAAAAAAAAAAAAACTTTTCTGAGCTTGAGCTAAACTGACGAACGCATCGTGATGTAAAATTGATCATTCAGATTTAATCACTAGTACTTCATGGATAGTCCAGGCAGAAATATACACTTCCTACTAACCACACCTTGATTGTGGGAGGCTGTAAATTGAGACTGCATTGACTATGATGACGTCTTATCTGTGCAGGTCGATTATACAGAACAGACTGCCACCTTTTAATTCCATTTCTCAATTACAAGACAAGAAGAAATGAGTCCCAAACCTAAAAGCAAAGGTTGTAAAGCACACAGACGCTCTTGCTCGAGGGGATCAGGCTCAACATTGTTAAATCTTACATGAGGTCTTGTTTTAAAAACTTTCAAGGCATTCAAGAGCTTCATGCGGGCAGAGTAGCACATTTTAGACCATCTGCTAAACCCTTGAGTAACTGCAGCTACGCCTGAGATTTCTGTCCTCGAACGGCACATTTGCAGTTTAGTAGCATAACAAGAAAAAGGCTTTTAGGATGAGCACTGCGTTTGCCAAATGTAACACTACCTCAGGTAAAGTTGGCTGCAGTTGCTGCTTGGTTTTGGAACGGTCAACAGTACTTGCAGGTTTTTGACTCAAGCTTATGTGCATCTCCCCTAAGACGTACCCGATCCTCACATGCCTTCCCCTTCTTACCTGGATTTTTGTTGTTCAAATATTTGTGTCATCCAATCTACTCGCTTCTGGTTGAGCTAAAACATGTACAGTGATCATCTGAATCCAGGACACGACTGTTGTCAGGGAGAGACATTTCATGCATCTCCAGCCAGGATCTCCAGGTATTGTTAATTTCTTCACAAACACGTCATTCTTAGCAGATGGACATTCACAGAGGCCACAAAGAATAAAATATGCTTCATAAAATCAGATAACAGGGACTTTTCTAAACCTCATGGGTCCATGTAAAAGTTATACATCACCGATAAACAAAATGAATTGCCCTCTCTCTTTCCTGGAGTTAATTGCCTTTGGGCGTTTCATTCTACAGCTTAGCTCCTTGTTTGTTTTTTAATTATTTATTCATATAGCAAATTATCATTATTTACGCTCCCTCTCTCGTTCAGCCTAATCCAGAGGTTCGAGGTGAGCAGCAGTAGAAATTTTCCATCATGAATAAACCATTTTATGCCCCCTCTCAGCACCACTATTAAGCAATTTACTGTTTGAATCAGTGCAGCGATATGCCCTCGCGTACCACCGCGGGAAATGTGTTATATTGCTCTGCGATTTTAAAAACTAACCCAATGTTCAAGGTGAAAGGTTGACAATTCAAAAGGCGTCAACAACAGTCAAATCAATTGTTCAACAATACTGAGGTTTTATTTTTCCAGGGCTCTTCTTCAGTCTTCCTCTGTTCTACAACCAGCTGTATCAGAGTTGGCGGGTGTCTATCTTTTATTGAAGGTTTCTCTCTGGCAGTGCCGTCTTCTCCACATCAATTGATGAGAGCAGGCTTTGATTTGTTTTGCCATGTTTCAGATTCATACAGGACTCGTCATGAGATAGCAAAAGGATACTATTTCCACCGTGACCTGGACATATTTCTACTCTAACTGGCTGTGCAGAAATGCTTTCTGCAAGGTGGCTGAAGTAGAAAATGACTAATTGATGTTAAAAACAATTGTGCAATCAAGATATAATTACCAGCTTTGACAGTGACGCTGGTATTGTGTTTCACTATGCGAGTCTGTGTCACAACTGTGCAGTCAGGAAAAACTTCACAGGTGTGTGCAGCTCAAGCCTTACGCTGTTTGACAAGCATGTCAGAGAACTATGGTGGCCTTCAGGTAAGTCTTAGGTCTCTAGTTGTTAAAGTGCAGATATAATTGCTCAGACAATAATGGATTTCGAACGCGCTTTCATAATTACCAATTTAAGGATAGAGTAGAGTTTTGGCAGGCTCCAGAACAGAGTTCAAGCAAAATGTCTCGATAAATACCACTTCAACCAATGAACGACCAGCTGTTGCAGCAATAAAGCTTTGTAAGGAAAGAAAAATGTCACGAAGTGTGACATTCTTTGGCTCCAATGCCTGCATATCACAAAACAGGAAAAGTAGAAATAAGAAAATCTGAAATAAGGAAGCCAAATACTGCTATCAATCTCTATTCGCTCCCCCTTCTCTCTCTTTTCTTAAACCTTTGTTTTTATTGGCAGCGAGAGACTTGATCTGTATGGTACAAGAGAGGAGGCCACAGTGCTGCTGGTTATAGTCGTATATATGAAATGTCTAAAAGGATCAAACCCCCTCACAAAGGCAGCGGTTAAAGAAACTGCAGTGGAAGAAAATCCTGAAGAAGTAGCTTTATCATCCAGAACATGAGGCACATGTCTGACACTCCAGCTCATTAGTCGTGTTTTTTACTGTCAGCTGCAGCCTGCCACACCCCTCACATCTCCCTATCAAAGCCTCTACTCTCACATTACCGCTGACGTCAGCTCTCAGCTGCGTCTACACACAAACAAAACCCTCTCCACCTGTGTCGGCTGTGCTCAGTTTGAATGCACCCTGGAGGGCTGTATTGTCTCTGTTAATTCACACTGGGTGGATTATCATAATGCTCCAGAGTGTTAGTCAACATGTTGCTGTGGATTCCGCGCTGTTGTGCGGAATTCCCGCAGCAGGGAGCATCCCCGGGAGCCGAATCATACCAAGAGACTAAACTCCAACTGGGTTTGCTCGGTGACGGAGAGAAAGCGGAGTATGTCAGAAACACTGTTCATGGCATGTTCACATGTCCAAGTGTCGATTTTTGTTTCAGTCTCTTGATACTAGCTACAATATCCTATGTGGCTCTCAAGGGATCCTTTCTAATGTCTGAAGTAATAATGATAATAAGCATCTCAGTTTAGGTTTGCAGGCTGCAAATTTAGAACAGAAAGCCTGCGTTACCAGCTGGTCATTTGTGGAGTTTGAGAGAGGTGTGTGTTTGCCAGGTAAGGGTTTTCATGAGAGTAGCCAGCCAGTTGCATTATGGGAAGTGTAGGAGCCAGTTGCATTTAGAGCTGAACCCATACCAAGGACCAAAAGTCAGACTATCTCAAATTATTGTAAAGTTTTAATACTTCAACTTGCAGTTTGCGCTGCTTTTTAGCTACTAAGAGAAGAGTTTTGAGACTTTCTCAGCGTATACTCTCAATAAATGCTCCACTCACTCAATTAGTCACAGATCAACAAAACCAGGGATGAAACAACTTGGCCTGAATCGTCCATTTTTTTTTGATCTATGGAAGACTTTTGAACACTATTTACAACTACACATCTCGCAATTGCAGAGCAGTGGTCACACTTCAGCCTGGATGCTATGATGCATGCAGCTGCTTGAGCAGTTTTACACGGAAGACACAGAGTAACACACATCATGCCGTCTGTTACTGCATCTTTAACCAGCTGAAAAAAAACAACAACAGCAGCAGCTAAACAAGCAAAATGGAGAAAAGGTCCGACCATGACATTAGAGATATGCATCATGGCTTACCTCACCTTCTGTCTGTCTCTCACTCACACACACGCTGACATACAATCACAGTACTTAAACATGCCCCCCACCCAGCTGGTGTCCATGTCTCAGAGTGATTAATGGTTGTTCATTGTCCCCCACACCCACCTGCATTCAGCTGTTGATTGATGGGCCTCTGTGCTTGACAGATGGGGCATGGCAGAGCACCCAGGCAGGGAGCAACACCTCGGTTATGCCGCCATCAGCAGCCACTTCCTACTTAACGAGTACACAGAGAGAGAGAGAGAGAGCGAGAGAGAGAGCGAGAAAAGAGAATAGATTTGCCATTTTTCCAATTTCTAGTGGCTCAGATTTTGTTTTTTTCTTCCATGAGCTGGTCAAAACAGCGACTTGTTGACATTTGATGGAAACATCACAGAGAAAACATGAAACGAAAGTGACAGGTGACCACGTTTATGTGCCCTCTGAGGCCATGTTTTTCACTATAAAGCGGTTGGATTTGCCTCAGGGCTTACCGGTGGCTCAGTTGGATTCAGTGTTTGCTTCAAAAGTGCACCTTCCCCGGTTTGTGACAGTGGTTTACTGGGCTCGGGCTAAAGCATAGATTCAGGAGCCAGATGAGATGAGATGAAACAATTTTGAAAATCAAGCAGGCCTACAGTCTGTACAAGCAGGCCGGCTAAAGTAATCCACCAAAGAGTGATGGACAGCCATACTCTGAGTTAGAAACTGAGGTTGAAACAGTTAGAGGCAGGAATAAAGACCAGAGAATAACAGAACAAGAGAGAAGGTAAACAAACTAACCAGGATACTAAGGAAAATTAAGTCCATGTGAAGAACAGGGACGTCAGCTGACAGGAAGAGCAGGACAACATGCCGAGTCCCTCTAGTGGACAAGATGGGTTCACTGGTGCTCCCAAATCAATACCTCTACATGACAACCTGAGCAGGTTTTCAGAATGCAGGGTGTTAGAAGAGCTTGTTGTGATGCTGGAATACTCACTGCTGCATAAGGTTATAATACATTGCAGGTGGAGAAAGACCTGGTAAAGTCTGTTGCAGTAAGTTGCTCTTTAAACTCCCCTGAATGCGTTGACTCATCACCGTACTCAGCTGAAATAAAAGCTGAAATACCTTAAAAGGTAATTCATAACGAAAAGCATCAGCTGTATTTTGTATTGATAATATGTCAAATGTAAAAGTCATGTAACATGTAATCACTTTTGATATCTAACAGATTATTGATGGGTTGTTTTTAACAGTATAAAATAGATTTAATGCATCGTCAATACACTCGACATCTTATGAATAATGTAGTAATCTCATGCCATAGTGGCTCATTGTTGCTGCCGTCTGAAAAATAGACTTGTAATCTCTGTTGCGCGCGGTGCCCCCGCACGCTTTCTTAATTTTAATTTTAAATTAATAAACAAAACAAAAAATATTTTAATTTGTTTTTGTTTATTATTATCAAAAATCATTTTTTATTTAATTTATTCACAATTATTTCTTATCAAAATGTTTTAATTTGTCAAGAAACAAGAAGTAATAAATAAATAAGAGGCCTTTTGTTTGAAACGAACAAAAGTGGAACAAGGGGCTCTCAGCTGTGGATGCGCGAACTGAGAGGACCCTTGCCGGCGACGGACAGACCTGAGCTGCCGTCGGAGTGACCACGGATCCACGGCACTTGTGCCCCGCTGTCCGGTCACTCCCTGTGAGCGCCCCTGATTGCAACGAGAGGCTGCGAGAAGGGGGAGAAAGGCGAAGTTCAGGTCTCTCTCTATGTGAATCGCTCACCTGGCCTCATGGGAGAGCGTGGCCGATAGCTCACCCCTCCCTGATTTGCCTCAATGCCTCCGTTTAAAGAGAACCTCGGACCGGTAGCTGATTTGCACTAAATAGTAATAAATTGCCAACACGAGCCCAGTATCGATAGCTCGTTTGCTTTCTTTTCCGAATCGCCAAACAGGGATATACTAAACAGTATAATCGGTCGCTCGAATAGCCGTTGGTCTTTATAAATTATTTTATTGAATTTAGTTATTTTATATCAAATTTAAATTTATCCGTCCCTGCTCAGAGCTCAACAGATATAAAGCTCTTTCAAAATCAAGCGGGACTTCTCCAGGTCTCTCTTCACTTATAGAAAACTGGTGTTAGTATCTGTAGGTGTGTGTGCGCATAAAGTATGCAATCAGTTGTGTACCGTGCTGGATCGCTGCAGACTTACCACAGGGGCTGGGCTGTCTCTCCCTTAAGAGAAGCCCTCTCCTCTCTGAGTTCCCAAAACAGTTGAAGAAAAGAGTCGGTCGGAAAAAGTTAAAAAAGTTCCTTATTTATTTTTGTCCAATTCAAAGCATATTCTCTTGGTCCAAATACAGAGAAAAGTGATCAACAGGAAAATAAAAATCAACAAAGTATTTTAAAACCCTTTTGTGCCCTCAGCTGAGCAGGCTGTGTTCAATTGTCCGGAGTAAAACGTTTAGAAAGATTAACCCAGCGCAGGTTCTAACCTGATGGCTTCTTCCCCAACTCTCCTCTTTCCTTGAAGACCGAGAATACTTAAACGCTCCAACAACCCCTGGGGCTTGGTGCCTCCGTTGGGTAGGACAGTATCAGGCCTTTGATCGTACTGTTTATCTAAGTCAGCAGTATATGCCGACACCATTATATCTGCTGGTACTCAGAACACATGACACACCAAACAATAAAACACCTTTTATCCCCAGCGTAAAGACGTGGTCAAGTGCCGGTGCTTAAGGCAACCGGGAAAGACCCTAAGTAATAAATCGTGAGTACAAAGACTGGCTGGCGCCCTCGGTATTTCCAGAGCGCCCATCGTGCGTGCAGCTGTGCATACATCACAACATCACAAGCTCTACCTGTCAGAATAAGGCCAAGGTATTCTCATCTACATGTGTGTGACCCCTTGTGCAACGGTGCGGAAAGCCCTGCTACCGCGTGTGTGTCTGTGTGTGTGTGTCCGTGTGTGTCCCCCCCTCCCCCGTACGTCCGTACGCAGAGGGTGTGTGTGACCACAGAAACATGTGACAGGTGCAATCTTATAAGAGACTCAGCTTCCTCTGTCTCTATTTTATTTTTCTAACTTTTTATTTGTTGTTTTTTAAGGTGTTTGTTAACACCTAATCACCCTGGCCTTCCGTCTAGGAGCATCACAGTTTCGCAAAACACTCCACCATGTTTAACATCTCAAAAAGGCTGTGCTTCTTCTAAAGGTTTACTGACTGACACCTGCTCCACATCCATTAGCAGTCTTTAAATAAATGAAGTGGAATATATTGAAACGTCCTGCAGCGAACATCTTGATGGATACGAACCAATACACAACATTAGCCAGCGTGTCTTCCTCTCCATTCCATCTACTCTGAAAGCAAGTCTTACTTAGTGGTAGGTGACACCATCTCGTCACTATCCATCCATACCACCAAAGCTCACTGTGCAGCATTTGAGCTACAAAACAGAAGCAGAGAGAGAGAGACTCTCTATTCTGGGCTGCTGAAGTGAAAGCGGGGGTTCGTGTTAGAGCGGCAGACAGAGCCATAAATCATATGTCTACTAATGGCAGCTCCAAATGAGCCCTCTCATCAGACAAGACAAGTGCCTTGCTTTGTGTGCGACTTCAGGCTCCACTATAACATCTGTGTGCTCTCAAGCAACTGTGCATGAGATATGTGTCGTCCTTGTATTCATTAGGAATTGTCTACTGAGCCTTAACAGTTCAATTTAGTGCAATTTAGAGCGTATCTGGAAAGCAGGCTGTGGCAAACAATCAGGAGCAGAGAATTCTCTTGTTTCTGCAAAAAAAATGTTCAACACCCCAAAAACCCCTCCTTGTCCTTGTGACGACAAATCTGAAACTTGAATTGCATTTTAACTGAAAACTTTTCAAGATATGATTTTTGTTTTTTATTTTAATATTTCACAAATACAAAATGTTCCAGTTTTAAGTGCTCAAATACATGCTGTTGCTTTCGTCTGTCATCTTTGGAAAGCATTGATGTTTTGAGGCAACAACCAGAGAGAATATCTACACTGCAGTGATTGGGACCATAACAACACAAACTGTGACCTGAGCCCAGTCACAGCGAGGTTGAGGGCTTTCGAGTGCACTCGGTGCAAAGATGAGGATAATCCAGCGGCTGATACGACACCCCACTCTGAAACCATAAATTAAAAGTCATATGTATTCTGCAGGCTGGGAGACCGTGGCACAATTTGATGTCTAACCCCAGCATGGGTCAGTGTCTCTTTTTGAAGGCCAAAACCATTGAATGTTGGGCTTTTGTTCCATTTGGCACGCGTATAATGGAGTTTGAGAGGGGTATGCTGGTGCTGTATGGAGATAGGAGAATGTAATTACTATACCTGTCTATGCAACAATGGTTAACCACCTTTGTCGCCCCTCACTCCACTTGAGGAAGCCAGACAGCAAGTGCTGTTGGATTGTGGGAGTACAAAAGCCGCCCTTGCTGCGACTCCCAAATCAGTGTCTTGCACTCGCACTCAGACAAGAGAAAAAGGATATGTCAAAGTCCTCTTTAAGACGTAGATGTGTGTATCTGGATGGGACCGTCTCCTTTTCTAGCAGCGCTGGTAATTTTGTTTTATTTATCTACCTTGTCGCATGAAAAAAAAATCTCATTTTCAAGATGATACACGACCGAGAAATTATAGCAGGCATAAAAGTTGCAAACATAAAAATAACTGTGTAATAAAAATGGCTTAAAGGGAGGGATAATTATATTAGATATAAGAGTGCAACAAAAAAAGGAAATCTGCAGGCCTTGTGCACCATTTTTTTAACATTTTCCCAAAAGTTTATTTGACATTGTTTGGCTGAACAGGATGCGTTTGTAATGAGTGGCCCTTAGGATATGAGAGGGGTTGAAGACATGGGGACAGGCGGGGTTTGGAGCTCAGGTTCATATCTCTGCAGACCTCTAATGGCTCAGATCAAAAACCTTCCATCTGCACAGAAGTATAGGCTACTTGAAGGTTCACTTCACAGTCACGAAGTATTATATGTGAACACAGTCTCCTCCCCCTCCATGTCTGCTTTTCAAAGAGCAGCAATGACATGCTTCCTCTTAAGGCCATAGCTGGTTGTCACAATAAAATATGCTTTAAGCCACAACAGCAAATACACAAATAATGTATTGATAACACCATGAATTGTGCATCATCTGCACCCGCTGTCTGCCCCGTCTCAAGGTATACAAGTATAAATCCACTTGAGGCCAATGCGTCAGTTGTGAGAGAGCTTGAGCCAGAAGCCTCTGGTGACGCGTCGGTCCCCGACATGCTGAGTCAATTCAGGGCCAACGTTTCGTTTTTGCAGAAAATGTAACTTGTGCATAAATTGTCTTTAATTACATTCTCTTATTTGTAGAAATGTTTGGGGTTTATTTAAACCTGAAGTGATAAGTGCGTCTTCCTATCAAGAGAGACACTGTGCACATTTGTATCAAGAGTAAAATAATAGCTGTGATCTATACACTCCTCTGCATTAGCAACCTGCTGAAATGAAGGTACAGGCACCTTAACACTCTCTGGTCCGTGTACGTTTTGATAGTCTGTTTTACCGTTTAGTCGAAGATATGAACACGGGCCCTTCTCTTCCTTAAACTCTTTGACCACATCATCTCATCAGTATCCGGGCCTCATTATTCGTGTTCATGAAAGTTATGACAACGAAATCGCCTCATTCTACTTTGAGTTAAAAAAAGAACACGCAATCGGATCCAACTGTGTTTGGTTTAACGTTAATGAGTGACTGCGTGCACTGAACACGGGGGGGGTTACTTTGCAACACAATGTTTCAACTCCCTCCACAGATTTTCTATGGGATTGAGGTCAGGAGTCTGGCTAGGCTTCTTTGTTGTTGGGCACTTACAAAATCGGCAAGGGGTCAAATAATGATACACTTTTCTGAATGTAGCATTGTTGCAAATAGAGCATACGTCACAAAAACCATTCGGAAAACACATAATAGTATATTATTATACTACAATCATGTCTATAACTGTAGCGACAGCCGGAGCTGTACTTCTCACCGGGAGGCTGCCTTTCAGAACCTGTTAATAATGAAGGCCCACGTCAGAAAGGAAACACTCTCAATACGTCATACTGTGTAAGTGATTGCTTGCAGGCTTTCTGATAATTCACGTTACTTTCTTTCCCTAAATTGCGATAATAACGAAAGTTAACAGTCGACAAAGTTTTGCAGGCAGTGGACGTTATCCTTAACCCAGCAAGTCTGAACTGCAACAGAACAGAATGTAATTTAAACTTTAACGGAGCGAAATGAAGACGCTGTAGACATCTTAACGCTGATTGGCCAAGACTCGACACATCAAAGATGTTCTATTGAGAAGATCACGACATCACCTTTTCTCCTCGTCTCACTCCAATCTGAGAAACGCTGGCTGACCAGTTGACCCCCCCAAAACAATCTCTACGGATCTACATGATTCACGTGGATGATATATTTTGATTACAAAAAGGCGAATTTCGCAGAAAAGTGACAAGTTTGCAGGCATGTATGTATATATGTATACATATACATACACATATATATATATATACACATACACATATATATATATATATACACACACATATATATACATATACACACACATATATATACACACACATATATATACACACACATA
>NW_022280042.1:4214713-4215056 GCF_004355925.1 Anarrhichthys ocellatus
ACACACATATATATACACACACATATATATACACACACATATATATACACACACATACACACACACATACACACACACATATATACACACACACATATATACACACACACATATATACACACACACATATATACACACACATATATATACACATATATATATATACACATATATATATATACACACATATATATATACACACATATATATATATACACACATATATATATATACACACATATATATATATATACACACACATATATATACATATACACACACATATATATACATATACACACACATATATATACATACACACACATATATATACATACACACA
>NW_022280042.1:4215453-4227468 GCF_004355925.1 Anarrhichthys ocellatus
ATATATACACATATATACACATATATACACATATATACACATATATATACATAGACATACATAGACATACATAGACATACATACATACATACATACATACATATATATATGGGTAACACTTTTCGACGCTACATGGGAAACATATTGTGATAAACTTACCAGATTGATAAAGAGTCTGGATCTTCATTGAGGTAGATGACAGGCTTCTCAGATGCACTCCCTTTTGGTGTTGATGTTATCACACTAGAAGTACCGGATAAAAGCACAATAAAAGCAGGCCATTTACTATTCATCAAATGTGAAAAAACTAAATTATTACGGTATAATTATGCTATGTGTTAGAGCTGTGATATTGACAGCGTCACCGTCACCATAGCACTTTGAAAATTACACAGGTTCACTTCGCGCAGGTTTAGCCGCCGCCAAAGCCACGCAATCCTTCTGTGGATCCACCCAACAGTGTAGTGTGAGTTTTCATAAACTTTGACATCATTTACAATCCTTCCCCCTCTGTTATGTGTTGCATGAGAAGGACGAGCTGCTCATCAGGTCACATCCTCCCACGACTTCCGAACAGTTCGTTATCAAGCATGCAGCGTGAGCACCCTGCCCACTGCAGCGTGAGTATCCTGCACACTGCAGCCAATTACAGAGGAAATGGGCTGTCGGTGCACGATGATGTCACTCTGTGATTAGGCAACATGAGGCATGATGAGAAGGAGGAGTGAAGGGAAGAGGAGAATATGATGATGGGGATTATGAGGATGATGTAATATCGTGAATAAAACGACACAAGAAGGCATGAAATGACATAAGATCTTAATCTGGGCTCGCTCTTTTGAGTTGCTGTTTTTTTTCCCTGTGGAACAGTGTGTTCAAACCTTGTATTGTTAAAAGGCACTCTGCAAGCAACCAGATCATTGCAACTTGGTCAATCTATGGAACGGTTGTTGGTTGCTGCTTCAGCCAGCCCTTGAAAGAGGAGCACATGCTCTGGCTCGGCTGGTAACAAACACTTGTTTTGTAAGTGTGCTGGGATTCAAACTGCAGCTACGTTCAGGTACAACACTTGGGCACTTGAGGATTTTCCATTCTTTCTGGTCAAATTGTTTCTATTCATGCATTTCAAGGTCTTCATCTTGTTATATTGATGTATCCAGAGGGGCAGTGTGTACCATGGATAAAGTGGCTCTTATACGATCACATAAGGGACATTTCAATAAGCTCTTATCATTCAGCATACATTGACTGCAGCTATTCCGCATACAATGCATTTTATTGCTGCTTTCACTATTTACAAGATTGATTTGTAAATGCAGCCAGTGAATATGCTACCAAACAGGGAAGAGAATGATAAAGTTCTCTTTTTTTTCCCCTCATGTTTTTTATGTAAATGCAGTTTTGACAAGCCTGATTTAGCTGAATATTAACTCGTATTTTACAGATGAATTCAGCTATTCTCTGGAAAGCGACCAGCACAGCAGAGTCAGTGTATAAGAGGTGGCTGATTGAGAGCAAAACAGATCATTTTGGTATGCATAATGCACTAAAGTTTTTCTTCTTTGAAGAAATTGTTGCATTACAAAACCATAGAAAATACGAGAAAAACAGAATCAAAATAGGAAGAAAGTTCCACTTATTTAGGCTCCGTCTAAAGAAATACAGACGGTGTACTGCTTACCGCCATAGGTTACTGGAGCCAGATGGATCCATGGGTGAAGGAGGAAGGTGAGGAAGAGCAGCCACCACAGTTAAGCTTGAAAGGCTGAATCACCTGTCAATGAAACAAATAACATGTAATCAACTGAAACTCATTTTAAGAGCTATAATGTATCTCTAATAGAAGAGAAACTCCACAAAACTGAAAAAGGACTCGTATAAGAAGTACTTATTAAATACCTGAATTTCAGTACTGTTTACCAAAAAATACCTTTTTTAACATCTTAAGAACTTTTTGAATTCAATTTAATACATAGTGAACTTCACGTGCAAAATGACTGCCGACCGTAAATATTGATACGGTGTGGCGTTTCAAGCACCATTTAGCAGTCATCTGCATTAATCTGTGTGTGCTAGCAGTCTGTTAGCATCCTTCCAGCCGCTGGGGAGTCAGTGTCTTGCTCAAGGACACTTCAGCAGGGTGGACACTTTCCCAAAACAGCAACTCGAGACTGGTTTAGAAACAAGAGTCTGCTCGCCCACTGGGCCACTCTGCCACTCCACAATGTTTTGCCATTCTTGCAACTTGAAAAATGTCAAGGAAGAAGAGATTCCTTTTCATAGTCTCTGGCCTTCCTCACTTTCCGGTGACAGCTGCTGAGTTAGCACATGTGCGTCATGCTGTTAAGCACAAGCTCAGCTATGACAGCAGCGCTGACGGTGCACAGACACAGAGGGCACTCGGTGGATCTTTGTGATTGGCAAAAAGATATCAAGTGGAAGGACCAAAGCAAAAGCAATTCTCAGGAGCTGAGGGGAATATATTGAGGTCAAGTGAACTTCATTTTCCCCACATTCTCTTTACATGAAGTCTGGTCTCGAACACATTCATTATGTCGGAATAGCAGCCCCATAACAGCTCATGCCAAAGTCCTGAATACTGATTCCTTGAGCTCTCATGACAGCTTCATGCTATAGTTATGTTACATGCGTTAGCAGTGGGGCAGTCTCAGGGGTGATGTCAAAATAAAAGCCCTTATTCTATTTTTTGACTAAAATGTGAAAAAAGCTGTAAAGATTCATGTTGTTCTGCCCGTCTGTGCGTTGATTTTGAGCTAAATTGACTAAATCTGACCTTCAATGTCAAATGTAATTGTGAAAAAACAAATGAAATATGTTTAAAATGCTCATCAGTAGAGACCTTGATACGCTCTCAGAGGGAAACAATCTTCCAGCTTTCAAAAAGAAATCAAAACCCCCAATAATTGCTCAAATTCTAAGAAGTGGGAGCTTTTTTTCTTAAGCGTTCGTCTCTCCTCGAAGAGCCCTCACACCACACCCAAACACACTCAGGCAGAGTGACAGAAAGGGAGCAAAAGGTAAGATGTGCTTGGACGCATGATTTTACGGTGCCAGCGGTAATGTCTGCGTGTGATTCTGCAAAAGGCATCTCACTCTCTGGGTTTATTGACCGGGTCCTTTCTGCCTCAGCTACAATGACCATCAGATCAGCCATCCTTTGCTTCACAGTTTATGAACTTCAAAGCTGCGCGGCCAGAAGCGAGCAGATGATGGACTGCGGGGACATTAAAGGGAGATAGCGAAAGAGCCAAGGCTGTGCTCCTGTTTAATTTCAAATGAGGGGGATGACAAGGCATCCTGTGAGCGGAAAGTATGGGTGGGCCTGCAGCTAGTAAATAAATCAGAGCAACTGCACACTGAGGCACAAGGCCCTGTGTTGCTTTGTAAGTAATAAGTGGGAGTTTCTGATCAATACGTACATTTACAGGCAAGCTAGCAAAGTGGAGTGCTTGTTTGTTGGAGCATCTTGGCTGGTGACTGTTGTGGATGTTGGATATTTATAAGGAAGGAGTTGACACATCAGAGGAGGTGGTCAAAAAAAGAATCCTTTCCTCTTGGTCAATAAATAAGATGAAATACCACATTTTGGAGATATTTCCAAGGTAAAAATATGACTTGTACACAGACTTTTACCTGTCCAGATAAAGGAATAGTGAGACATTTTGGGAGGTCTGCTCATTGCCTTTTTGTGGAGACTTGGATGACAAGATTGATACCACTCTCATGTCTCTATGGTAAAGAGGAAGCGAGAGCCTGTTAGCTTAGCATAAAAACTTGACAGAAACAGCCAGCCTGGCTCTACTCAAAGATAACATTATCTACCTTTCAGCAGCTCTAAAGCTCACGGATTAAAAATAACACATGTACAAGTAACATATGTTTATTAGTGAGCTTTAGAGGCTGCTGGTTGTAGCTTCATATTTACCCACAGACATCAGAGTGGTTCTCATCGAACTCGCAGCAAGAAAGCCAATACGAGTATTTCCCAACTTTTCCTTTAAAAGCCAGTTGATGCAATAAAAAGTCTTCCTTCCATTTATCTTTGTTAGCGTCCATACCGGGCGTATGCATACAGTATGATGGCTGTTTGTTCCACAGTGAGGATTTCCATTAGTTTCCATCTTAATTGCATAATAAGATGAAATTCTATGTTTGTGTTCGAGCAGCAACAAAAGCAAAGCAAACTTTTAAACTTGTCCAATTTCTTACAATTAGAGGAAAGAGCTTTCATAAAACATGACGCATGATAGATCCTCCAAACCTCATCGATAACAAAACTGGGCAACTCCAGGGACAAAGACAGGAAATGGGCTTTATAAAAAGAACTAATACGCATTTCCAACATTCAGAGTTCGGCACATCAAGGATGTGAATATGTCATTTTTCTCTTTTCTTTTAGTCTGAATACATTTTTTTTGTCTTAGGATCTTGATTGCTTATTTCAGCCAGACAATTGGAATTGGGGCCTGTTGCACACATCTGTAACCGTTGGTGTCTGCAAGATGAATTTAATAAGTTTAGTCTTTGTGGAGAAAGATAACCTTCTAAAATGACAACGCCAGATAAAAAGACTTCGTCTCTGCTCAGACAAAATAAAAGCAAATGTCGCCCCTGGGGTCCAGTGGCTGATAAAAGGTTGGATGTGCAACTCTCTGATTTGAACTGTGCCTGATTTAAGGTGCCCACACACACACCTAGATGCAAAACAGAAGGGAACTCGGACACAATCAACCACCAAAGAGCACAGATTGTCTTGCATAAAAACAATTGCAGAGCTTCTACTATTCCCTCCCCGCTCCAAAAAAGCAGAAAATATACATCACGCTTGAAGTGAAGTGATGCAAAAGAGCAAAAGGTCCTCTCATAGTCCACTTCACACCGCTTGTGTTTGCAGTACTCATCAACATTATGATCCGATTTGCATACGAGCCATATCGCACTTTGATACATTGACTGAATGTGCCATTATGTTTACCATTAGAGAATAGACTTTTAACAGCTTCTGTCACTGAGTGTGTCCTGTGCAATCATGCACCATAAGCCCCGCGCCACCAGAAACACGGCCACGTCTGACCTCCAATCATAAAAATCCCTGAACCCCGACCCTGAACAGTTATAGTCCGGTTACAGTACAGCCTGTCAAGCTGTTGAAGCAGTGTGTTTGGTCCTGAGAGCAACACTCCAAGAGACTAAACTGCACTAAAGTAAGCTGCAAATGTTAGCCTGCCTTATAACCCTGTGTTACTTCTGAGGTCAGGGGCATTTCTTACTACATTTTTCTATAGGGTTACAGGCTACATAACATATACAAATGATGCCAATCTTAGCAACAAGCTAGTTCAAATACAAACATTTATTTAAAGAACACAAACTAAACTAACAAAAGAAATAAGCTGCCGTACCAGCCGAAGAAGAGGAGCAGCCAGCTCCCTGTTCAGGTGTGGAGTCTTTATATCTGGCACTTCCATCAGGCTCAGGTGTGTCTCGTTAGCTGACGATGAACAGCCTTAAAGACACAGACCCCTAGTCGAAGGGAGAGGCCATCACATTATCATATACTCACGCAGTGAGTTCATGAAAAAGAGAACTAAACAGATAACTGCTGGTGTAAACTGCATGCAGCACCTTGCTGTCAGGAAACCTGATCAAGATATTAAGGCAGAGACTCTCCATTACAGGAGGCTTTTTGTACTCAAACATTTATGATCTTCCTGATTTTATGTCTTCTTACAGCCTGTCATTAATTTTAACGAAGCGTGGTTCATTTACATGGAGTTATGTGCATTAATCCCCCAATGGGGAATTTGCTACGTTCTTCTGTTCATTACTCTTTCTAGTTCCTCCACAGGAATTATCCGAGCAGGTAGCTACAAATAAGATCTGGACTACATTTTGCACTTTGAGGAGCGGTCTGTAGTTGTTGTTGTAGTAGCTTCCAGAACAGCCTAAGTATGGGGCCGTTGCAAATGATGATTAAACATGTCGGGTCATACATGGAACAATGATGACGTGATTGCTTCTGCACCACCTGAACCTGAGCTGTATTATGCCCTTGAGTGGCAGGTAAAAGCCACACAGACGGGGTCACTGGAAGTGTACAGTCCAACTCTATAAAACATACATCTCCTTTTGGCAGAATCACTGTCCCCTCTGTGTCTGATTTACCCCTCGGGGAGCAATCACTCTTCAGTACTTTCAATACTTTAATAGACAGTCGTTTTTCTCTCCCCTATCAATGCCAGACACATCTCTCATGATTTCCTTTACTTTTGATTTGTCCCGTTGCTTTGATTTGACAAAAATTCTCTGCCTTCATCTGCTCTGAGTATCAGAGAGTTGTCCACCGCCCACATGCATTCAGAATGCAAAATAATGATTTCCTATTTCAGCTTGAATTTACTGCCAAAGGAGCGTATCTGGCCATGCTGGAAATGCGTAACCCAGTATTGAATATACATATTTTTGTTTTTCTGTGGGCCGTTAAGTGTCATTTCAAGCTCTACTCGATATTGTTGTATTAACTTTTGTAAAAGGGGTCGCTCATTGACAAACCCACAGCGAAATAACCCATCTCTGCATTTCCTCTGCACTGGAGAGAGTTTTAGCATCTTTAGCTCTTTTTATTTTTGGTTTTGCAATTTTACTGTTTTGGTTCAGTCTCACCTCTCTTATCAACCCTAATTGTGATAGATAAATAAATACATATATATTCATGACTGCGGCACTACCTTAACCGTCCTTATTTTACAGTGTTGGATCTAAACCAGTAAGCGCATGATGTGTGAAACATTTAGCAGCACTTCTGAAGAGTTCTGCTGCAGAAAAGATCAGAAACATATATAACAGAGTCAAACCAGGAGGGGTTTTAAAAGTAATCAAAAGACAACTCAATTAAACAGAAGACAGAATCATACATTGAGGTGTAGAAGGAATAAGGAGAAGTGCAGTTAGGACTAGAGAGATATAGCAAACAACCTAAAAGCCGAATTAAGCAGCTACAGGCTGAGCGGTTATGTCATATCTTCAAACAATTCATTTACACCAACTCGTGACGACTCCACATGTTTTAAGCGTCCTCTCTCGTTGTTGCATCATCAAGGGTCCAGATCTAGCAGAGTCTTTTTACATCCTCCCTCTCTCATCTTTCCTCTCATCTCTCCTGTGTGCTCTTCAGCGAAGAAGAAATACTTTAAAACAACAACGCCGTTGCCTTGCTGCTCCCGTGGAGGACTGACATCAGAGTGTTTTAGGTACCTGACAGCTCCCTAATGATTTCCTTTGGCTTTCCTATCCTCGCCTGTCTGCTAGCAAGTAATTATGGCTCAGCTCAGCACGGATCAGTCTTTCACTGCAGAATCGTATGTTTTTGTGTGTGTAGGTGTGTGTCAAAATCACACTTCAGATTAATCCAAGTTATGTGCATGCTTGCACATTAAATGGAAAAGCACACACCAACCAAAGCAAACCGACGTGAGAAGCCAAATAAGGATAACACTGAGTAAATTGTTGTTTGAATTTTGGCTGAAGATCCGTGTTTGTGATTTTCTGTTTCTGACAGTAAGAGACACTCAATGAAAAATAAATGAATACCCAAAAAAACTAAATTTTAGCCCAATGATAGGAGCTCGATTCGGCCTTTTCTTAGACCTGAATACACCTCCTTTACTTTGCTCAGCATTTCTCCCCATCACATGATTTGCACCTCAGACATTCGATTGCGCTGACTCATCAACACATGAAACACACAAAAGCTACTGTTTGACCATCAGACGTACACAATTTTACCCCCCTGTGACATATTCGCCAATGCTTCATTTCCTCCCGGCATGAGTCCAGTACATATTGATTGATGCAGCTATACGCTTTACTTAAACCTGCCTGGCATTGATGACCTGTTGATTCTAGATATTGAATGCAGATATCCAGTGGTCAAGGGTTGAAGGTACAGACCGTGAACCGCAGCGTACCTGGTTGGAGTCCATATTAAAAGCATCATGCTTGTTTTCTTCCTCCCACAAGCATGACTCAAACCATGGGGTCTCTCTTCATGGTGCATTTTGGCATCAAGAGGCGGGTGGAGAAGTCAAGGGGTCCTGCAGCTCTCAACCACAGACTGCTTTATAAGCTTCCCAGAGCCCCTCAGCCTTTAGCTTCCTCATTGGTTCCTAGACAGAGGAATTGAACAACTGCTCTGGTCTGGACTCTTAAACATTTTTTTGGTCTAAATATAGGCATATTTCGGACCTGTGCGGTCCAGTGGATAGTTCTGAAAGGCTGCGCCCATATTTATGAGCCGACATAAAAAGTACTTTGCTAAAAGGAAAGAATAAGACACATTTATCAAGCAACGTACGCTCACTCACAGAAGTGTTGGAGTAACCTTTAAGAGCAGCTCTCATATGATAATTAATTGTGTGTATACTCGGAGCAGAAAAAGACTCAAGGATTTTTATTACATCTGCTCTCAAGTCAAAAGAAATATGCTAAATAACTTAAATTAGGTCTGCGAGGTGGAATGAAAGTAAAGCATTTGTACTTTAAATTCCCAGTTTTCACTTTCAGCAGTTTGATAAATAGGGGCTCCTTGTGTGCCACGCTCCCCCGGGTGTTATCTTTGGGCATTTCAGCACAGAAGAGCACTTGTCAATCACCTGCCACTCAGATGTAGCCTGATATGAGTCTGCACTCTTTGACCCAACCAAAGGCAATGCATGCTTCTTTGACAATCCACAATAAGAGAGCTACATCTGTAGGTTAATCGTCCAACTCTATCAGAACACGAGCATTTCAGGCCTTCTTCAACTGCTAAAAGCAAACACACCTATTCTCTGTGCTCTTGTTCCCATATTGCCTCATTGCCCTGGTGTTCCCTCGAGCCGCCCTCCCCCTCCCTCCGCCCTGTCACTCAAAGGCTCCCTCGCAATCCTGTTACGCTCTCAGTGTGGCTCCTCTCTATCCCCACTCACACTTTTAGCCCCGGTTTTGCTGAGCCTGGCCAAGATATAACACAACCTTCCTCTGCTCCTTTTTCACCTTTATCTCCTGTCTCCTCCCCAAACTCAACTCGCCCATTATTTGCGCTTTTTCCTTTCTTTTCTCTCTCGATCTTCCTGCGAACACCTCATTATCCCTTATCTGCTTTTCTTATTCTCTCTCCCATCTCTCATCGCCTCCCCTCCCCCCCAATCTCCCTCTTTTTACTGCCTCCCTGCATCTGTGCTAACCTCCACTTTTTTATTCCACCGACCTTAATCAAACCGTGCATTGTGCCTCTATCAGGTGCGCTGATACCAAGATGTTGATTGCCTAACAGCAGAGTGCATGTGGCACATTAGCCCATTGTTTTTAGATGAGTACTCGCATGCAATGAGGCTATTTGGATCAGAAATGTGATCTGATGTGGCACTGAAATAGGTCCACCATTAGCACAGCAGAGTGTATTTGTAGATAAGAGCACTAGATAGCGAGGGTTTTGACTCAAGTGCTCTGCAGGGTGGTTTCTTCATTTACATTAACTGTATTCATCTTCACCAATAGGTGCAAATGCTTTCTAAATCTCATGAGCCAGCAGTTATAATCTTTTTAGTGGATACAATAGGGGACACACCAGCACTGCAGCTCGAAAGCAATATTGTTATATCACTTTAACTGGGATTTTGTGCCTTAGGGCTGCAAATAATGATTATCTTGATTATGAATTAATTGTTCTGTGAATAAAGAGCCCAATATGAAGTCTATAAACTGCTTATTTTTGTCCAAACAACCGTATGAACTCAAAGGTATAGAATGCACAGTGATAGAAAGCAACAGAGAAGCAGACCAATGTGCAATCAAACAGTAAAGCTGATAACGTCTCTACTGGGGGGGGATACACATTAAAATGGAAACGCCACATAAAAAGGACTTTCAAGTCACTAAATCTGCATTGCAACACTACATGAAGGTGAGTCACATTGGATTTCAATTAGCAGGATTTGTCAAGGATAACAGAAGGTCGAGGCATTGGCACTTTGATATGTGAGTCAACAAAGAGAGTTCCTCATCTGCAGATAAATCACGTTCAAGGAAAAGTAACTCGGCGCGACCTCTGCTAACTGTCACAAACTGTCCGAGCAAAGAGGAGCAGCTGTCACGAGCTGCAATGTGAGGCTTTAAGCGAGTGGCTCTGAGCCTGGGGAAGACCATCCATGACCGCTTGCATTGACAACATTTCATACTTTGGTCACGTGAAAACAAATAAAGCATCCAACCACAACAACTGAGCAAATTCTATGAGTTGCTGAAGGCGACAAGATGTGGCTGAAAGCTGCAGGATTTTTTTTTTGTCAAAAAGACATTCTTTTCCTGTCCATATGACAGTGAACTGAAACTCTTTGAGTACTATGAAGACACCACATTTTTCACAATTTTCTGTCCTTTTCTGGCAGCATCTCTGTATGTAACAGCATTAAATGTACATTCAACCAGCCATTGTGAACATTTAGCAGCTGCTCCGTAGACTCAGACAAGCTCTGCTCATCAGATGTTTCGACTTTTCTCCTTTTCTACCCTGCTTACTTACATAATGAGACACTACACAGCGTCCACTAAAGGATGAAGGCTTTGTGTTCTTTAGTTAAAAACCAGCCTCCAGCTCCTGGCTGGACACAGTAGATTTAGAGTCTCCTGAGCTACATTTTCTTCCTTTATTTATTTACTAGCAGGCTTAGGTCAGACACTGGAAACATCCTTAAATTCAGTCCAGATGAATGGAGAAGACTCTCAGTTGTCAGTAGCCCTCAAAACTCTGTTGTTGTTGAATGTGGAGCAGGGTTTACTAGAGCTGCATTGCCCTCTGCAGGCAGGAAGACATGGCTGCACGGGGTTAAACTCCAGCGACACAGAGCAGCAGAGATTCTCTGCATGCTCCCTGTGGGCTCAACCTACTGCTGTGAAACACCCTCCAGCACACAAGCACGCCCAATTACCTTTTTCTATCTCATTTTAAAGACAGATGCACACGCTGAGAGCCAGAACACAACTTCATTCTTTCATTATTAGCTCTCTCTTTAGCCCTCAGGGTGTCATGACAGGTTGAGTTCTGTTGACACACAGCTCACCGCCGGCGCTTTTTTAAACTTGTTAGCCTCATAATAGAGATCTGATTATTCTAGATAACGCACACACACACACACACACACACACACAGGGGTGCACTGGCCTGGATACCCATTCCCCACCGCATGCTTGCACTCTGATGTAAGATGAAAGGCACATTAGTTGGATAGCGATCAGCGCAATGAGTCCTAACACCTCCTTCAGATATGGATTATTTGTCTTTTAGGAGCTTCCTGCAGTGACCAGCTGCCTGCAGCGAGCATTGCTGCTGCATTTAAAGACATCCAGCATGGTGTATGATAAATGACATGATGGCAATATGAAACTAGTATCAAATCAGCTTTGGGAACATTTTAGGAACAGAAGCCGGAGAGATGATTGGGTCCAGATTTGACTGATTATTGGAAGGAATATGCACATACCGAGTGGATTCAGTGGCCACAGATTTGATCTTTGCATGTACTCAGTATCCATCAGCCCACACGTGTCCTTGGGTGAGACACTGCATGTTTTTCTGCTCATCCATTATAAGCCTCTTCACATATAGGAGCTTTACTTCTCCTCATTCAAGGTGTAACGGGGAGCATATAAATAGCAGCTTCATGGGTGCTTAAAGGCTGCTGATATTTTCTCTCCCATCCTTGAATTCAAAACAGTTTTTCCTAAAAGTAAAAGTACATATTACCAGTAAAACGTACTGTCAAAAGTCTCTAGTTCTAGCGCTTAATTAATCTTAATTAATCTCTAATTTTTGATGCTATAATCAGATAACACTTGTGAGATTTATTCAGATGGGTAAATATTGTGTATATGTTGCTGGTTAATATAGTGCATGAAGATATTATACAGCTCAAATTGAAAATAATCAGGTTCGCCTGAAAAAAAAAGCACTTTTAT
>NW_022280042.1:4227478-4241093 GCF_004355925.1 Anarrhichthys ocellatus
CCGAGAGCCCCCGAATTCGGGGGCGTCGTGCTTAAGAGGGGGGGCAGGAAACAAATGCTACACAAATCTGTTTACTTTTTCGCAAGTCTTTTTTATGTCCTAAAATAGCTGTGTGGGCTGTTTTTTTTAGCAAACACTCATAAAGGAGTGAATAGTGCATTTGTCAGGGACTATTTTTAAGCTGCGGATTGATACACATTTGGTGCTCTAGTGAGTCTTTCCAGCTGCAGGACTGTGAGAACAGATGTTCATGTTCATTTCAGTGAAAGAACTGTTTTCAATAATAATTTAGGTCTACACAAATAATGCTTGTTCGTTAAGTTATTGTGGGTTTTACTCTGGTTGTGGGATTTGTTTTTTGCTTGCTTAGTCTCTCAGATGGAAATAAATCATTTATATCACTTCACTGTGTAAATACACTTCCACAGTTATGATTAAATCTTCACATAATATCGCTTGTTTGAAGTATCAAATTGCACACATCTTGTGATTTTCCCTGGTTTCTAAAGTAATTACACTTGTTAAATATATCAAGACTACTAACGTGATAACAGCATTTCAATCAAAGGAAATGTTAGCAGTGAGTTGTCAACATAAAAAAGAAGTTGGATTAATTCACCTGCAGTAATTAATTCTCCTGCCACCATGTGTACAGTACCACCATGTTCAAGAAGTATTACCTGATCTTAGTAAGCATCAGAGGGTAAATTAAAAATTCCACGTGCAACATTTTCTGATGAAAGAAAGGCAGCTCTACTGGCAACGAGCACAACTGCCCCAAAAACACTTCATCTCAGCTCATGGCCCTATCGCTGCTCGCTGTTGCCAAGTGATTTAACACAATAACGATTCAACCTATTCCCTGCTCATGAAAGCTTTTATGTTTGCTGTTTTAAAACACTCAATGCTGCTGTAGGTCATTCCCGCATGGGGAAAATGCTCTGGCGCACAGGAAGTGGTGCGTTTTATGTTTCCAAAAGTGGCTGTTTTATTTGGAATAAACAGAAGAATGACAAAAATGGTGCCGGACACATTTTGATTGAGAGGAGATGTGTTGTCAGGATACTAAGCACAACAAATAATGATAAAACTGCAGTAACAATGTGCTGAGATTAAAGTTAGTATAGATGTACTTTATCCTCTAAGGAGAAGCATCTTTATCTCCAGTTAGTCACAGAGCTAAGCCTTCAATGTTCCGAAAAATAAACACCCTGAAGTCTTTGAAAACCCGAAAATATTATAGAAACAACTTTCTGTTCATCTCCATTCATTAACAAGTATGCCAGCCCATCCATATATGCTGCAGAGTGTGTGCAGAGAGAGAATGTCCCTTTTAAAAAAGTCAAAAACACAGAGCCACAGCTCCTCGTTGTTTCCTTGTGGCCCACATTGATGTCAAAGTGAAATGCTTCTGACGCATCAACAATGGAGTAACATTTTTCTGCTATCAAACTCTGCACCTATACAATTACACAACAATACAGAGAGACGTCCATTGTAGAAGAGGGAGAGACACCAATTCCACCACTGACACAATCCTCAATAGACTCAAATGCAATGCAGCCTCATTTTATAATCATGCAGCTTTGGCTGCTTGAGGCATTTTTTTTGTGATTTTAATAATTGTATAGGCCGCATAATGACGCTCACTTTTCCTTGATGTAAAAACTTCCTCTCTCCTTACTTAAACTTGTTCTCCGCAGACTTTAAGGGGTTTGCTGAAAGGCATTCTGGGTAGTAACTAAAACAGATGCAGACAAGCAGGTTTGGGGGTGGGGGTGGGGGGAAGTAAATTACAACACTTCATCACAAAATCGCTCCTGGTATGGACTGGACGTAACAGATTGATATCAAGGAGTGCGCGCGCATAATGAACGGGGGATTGATGTTTGGAAGCAGATGCTGAAGGGCACTGGTGCATCTGCCGCTGTACGTCCTGCAGGACTCGGCATCGGCGCACGAGTAGTATCAGCAAAGGCAGTTCATGACATCCCTCACTTAAATGAAGCCCGCCTGTCTATCGACAACAGGGAGACCAGTAATGAGACAGCACATTATTGCAGTGTTCTGGCTGCAAGTGACACGGCCTGCGGAAGCTGCAGACAGATGTTTCATAAAGTCTTAACGAGGGTACGGAGCGGAAACTATCTGGAGACGAAAGCTGATTGTTGAAGCTCCTTTCCAAATTGTCGTGCACTGCTTACAATTATGACAAATCACCATCTCCCTCCTCCTCTTTTTAGTCCTAATACGGTCCAGGCAGATCCATCTCTCCATGCTGTCTCTGGATAAAGAAGTAATGCAGAAGCCCGTCTCATCAGCCCTCTGTAAATGTGTAATTACTTTGTCAACAAGGGATTTAAATCACCTACCATCCTTTTAAGAATTGTTTTACTATTGCATATTGCGTTATGCATCATTTTGGAGCAGGTGTCACACTTTTTTTTCATGTCAGCACGAAGCTTTTGGTTGTTTTATTATGCAGAACAATCCCACGTTGAAAAATGTTTTGCCCAAGGGCAGTTTAATTTGTATTAGTGACAAATCACTGCTGCACCGTGTGACCGGGAACAAAAGAGATGGCGTGTGTTTTATTACTGTAATGAGTTCATTCAGTTGTGCTCACACACCATGAGTCCGACGACGTGGCTGGTGTGTTTTCTACTCCCATAAAGACATCTTATAGTGCGCAAAAATATGATTCCAATACAAAACCACTCGCCCAAATCTGACTTGATCTGTCAAACACACAACAAGTTCATTAAATACTTCAGTAATTTTATCGGTGTTGTTCTCTTGCTTTGATTTATTTGTGTCATTAGCTGTGTAATAAATGGAAAAACAAGGTTAAACAGCCAACAGCCAAACACACAGGGGTGTCCCGACCTACTGGTATTTAGGAATAAAATATTGATATCATGTTAATAATACACACGGGATAATATCGTGGAAACATCCAGCGCCTCTTAAATCATTGTATACATGCGGTTACAGACTCTTCCCCTGCACAATTGACAAAGTCAAAGATGAATTTGACAGATTCTTGGTTTTTCCAATTTTTGATAGACATCTGGATAATATCGTAATGTAAAAAAGTTTGAGGCCTGCTTATGGAATCACTGATGCACACCCCCTAAATATCTTTGTCTCACCATACCAGCTTTATCCCCGACAGTGTTAATGACAACTATGATCTCAGTCCTCTTGTTAGAAGTAACAAGTACCAGAAGTACTAATCAACACAGACACGTGTGTGTGCTGAGCAGGTGCAGGGTGACAGACCAACTGCTAATCATGTGACCAAAAAATAAAGCACAACAGACGATGTAGAAGAAACACTCAGTCAAGAATTATACTTAAAACATCTTTAATTGTGCAGTTATAAAATGCAAACAGGGTAGAAAAAATATTTTTTTCAAACATCTAGCGCATTAACAAGAGAGCGAGTGCTGTACTATAGTTTTGAAAAACAACATTGGAGTTCTGAAGTGATATTTCAAGAAGTTGCTCTCATGTGTTCTGACCCAATATCGGCAAGATCCAGGTGTCGGTATAATGATACCGTCTCCTCCCACCGCGTCCGGCTGCACAAACTTAACTGGGGCAATGATGTGTTCCAAGTTGTTTTTCTCCACATTGGTGGTTTGCGCTTTTTGATATGTAATTTTAGCTTTTTCACAAGTGGAAATGGTTGCAGAAGACATGGTGAGAAAAGCTGGAGGAGCAGCAGCAGCAGCAGCGCTGGCTCACACCTCAGGGCCACCTGAGAGGCAGCAAGTCTGAGGCTGACTGCAGCCTCCAGAGAAACATCACTTTAAAAACAGACACAGTGTAAACAGCAGAATGCGTATAAAATCTGTAGCCCTGTAGACAAACATATTTTCACATGTTTAACAATAAATAAAAAGACAAGCTCCTTTATGAGGCTGCTGGCAAGAGACAGAAGATGTCCTCTTTTAGAGATTCAACAAATCCTTTCCATGGCTGTAGAAAATGTAGAGTATTTAAGTGAAATGTCAAGACGTTCATTACTAAAAATTACCAAATGAACAAGGATGTAGTGTAACATGTATCCATGTACAGCGCAGCGTAGTGCAACAAATTGCTCCCGCGTTTCACCTCATTTCAGTGTTGTGAAAAGGGAAATGTTTGACTTTGAGAAGATTAAATGTAAAGCACTCATCTGTGAAAAGCCACTTAAGACCTCCAAGATATCTCAGACGCCTGCGTTTACACTACAAAACCCACGGTGCAAAAAGAAATGAATAAAATACAGTCATCTTTAATGGCGGCGTGTATACAAACCCATTATTCAGTAACAGATATATAAGGTTAAAGCGGACATATTTACATTCTTTGTCAATTAAAAGCATTTCAGTCGGTCCATTCCGTCTAACACTGATATTTAAAATACAAAATAAAGTTGCTTTTGTCGCGTGGAGACAGAACCTGACGTCAAATGAGTTCAGGCAGGTTCCACGCTTCACACTGAATCGTGTCAGTTTGTGAAAACCATTCAGCAGCGTCTGAGCAGGACTTCACTTCCCATGGTGCTCCTGTGTTTCCTGTCCGTCCCGCTCCGGCGCTCGTCCCCGGGCTCACCACGTCAAGGAGTCCGCAGTGTCTCTGTGTTCGGTTTGTCTACACACCGCTCGCTTTGAGACAGAAAGCAAAAGAGGAGAGCCGTGATTGGAGGATTTAAAAAATGACGTCATGAGCGTCACCGTTAGGCCACGGCCTGTTCGCAAGAGGCGGGAGGGGCTTGAAAAGTTCTGTGGAGGGGGGACGGAAAAAAGGTTTGGCTACGTTAGTCAACTACATCCATCGAGTCCTGGAATAAAAACACAGTCAATGAGAGCTCCATCTATAGCAAGGTCAGCACAGAGAGGATCAGCCATGGCTGAGTTAGAGGGGACACGTAGACTTTGGGGAGGGGGGAGGAGGGGTGAATACACAAAGGAGCCTTTGAGTTGATAAAGATGTCTGCCACCATGATGGATCCACACCCATTCAAACATGATGAGATGCAGGAGAAGAGAGAGACAGCGATGTGTGGGATACTAATCAACAGTCGACACACATCTTAAGCCAGACAGAGATCAGTGTTTCCTCTGCAACGCCACATCTACCACAAGGCTGTGAAATAACCAAGGAAAACGAATGTAGTGCCACTGTTTACAGTAAATATTGTATTTAATTTAAAAGCTACGAAAGAACATGCTGTGCTAGAGCTGGAGACGCTGATTCAGTGCCGTGACAGTTAGTCGATGAGTTCATCCGCACAAAGACCAGGTTAGTGAGAGAGTGACAGAAAGGAAGCAATGCATGAAATCAAACAGTGGTTAACGGTGGAGGGGGGAAGAGTGACCGGACTTCACAGGCATCTTTACCAGAATGTCTCGAGTCTCCAAGTGGTTCTAGTTTTGGCAGCCTCGAAACTTTGGGCGTGGCCCATCCCACTGAAAAAACAGAATGAATAAACAGTGATCAGAATAATAGAAGTGATGCTCAGGCTTCCTCTTCACACCACAAGTACAATCTGCTTCGTCTGAATCCTAACACTACCATGAAATAAAGCTAGACAGCAACACTGACTATTTGCTGGATAGAAAGCTGGCTTCATTTCATAAGAGAAGCATCAAAAGACACACCGTCCTTCTAAAAGGCTAAATGTGTAATCGCAATTAGATCCTTTGTGTGAAATGGTTGAGCCCTTTAGTGCTCCGCTGATGTTTCCGACAGCAGTGAGGTTTAGACAGCCTGTAGCTGTATTCCTCCCGCAACATTTAAAGCTGATCTCCTCACCAGATAGTGCCAAGTGTGTTTATATCTGCTCGTGTAGAAATGTTTCGTTATTGAAGAATCGCAAGTTTTGCAAACTGAGATTAATACACTGCGTTTCCTGCAGCTGGTTCAGGAGTGGAACATTGTTAATGTGAAGCGGCGGCAGCAGCAGGACATTCGTTCTGCTTAACACTGCTCTGTCACCAGTGAACAGTTTAATCCGGCTGATATTGAACAGGAGTGGAGGAGTGAAAGGACACAGAGATTCAGTTCACTTCATAGGGCGGACTGACCGGGAGGAGGGGGAGGGGTGGTGCTCTCCGCCGGCCCGTCCTCCGTCCTCAGCGGGTCCACGCGGTGCTTCCTCTTCAGCTGCAGCTTCCTCGTCGTCGTCGTCTTCTTCTCTTGCTCGCCTGTTTTGGCTGAAAGTGCAGAGACATTTTTCTTTTTTTTTTTTTTTAAAGGCGTGAAGAACCCAAATGTTCAAATGGATGTTTCACTTATGGAAGCGGCCTCTCAGAGTGCCTTTCTAGTCCTTCATGTTATCATCTTCTTAATGTGCGAGTATGTTCAGCTATCAGACATTCAGCACTCCGAGCTTACTGAAGAAAAAGAGGAATGATATCAGACAGGTGTTTCATTTGACGAGACATCTTCACCCATCGTGGTTCAAAGCCGACCAATAAGCTACGAGGAGAGACTCTGCCGCCACATCTAGACTCAAGATAACTTCTTCGGTCCTTTTTACTCAACTTCTAAATGAATATCTTGGCAGAAAGCACATTCATAAAACTGTTGAACTAGTAGCCAAGTGATTGAAATCACGGGGTGTTCTCCAGCTATTCCCAGCATTTAGAAATGATTAGACATGAAAAAGGGTTGAGGCGGTTCCACGCTCACCCGAACCGGCATTTTCCGGCGTTTGTCTTGGGTCGCCTGGCTCGTCCTCATCCTCCTCTTCCTCCCGATCAGCATCCGTCCTCTGGCTGTCGGTCCGGGCCTCCTGCGGCTCTCTTTGCCTCCTCCGCTCCTCCTCTTTATCGTCGTTCTGAAAAGGAACATGGAAGTGATCTTTCCCCCCCCCCAAGTTCTTTGGAAGAAACCAGAACTTCAGCTCCAACTAGAAGTCTTAAACAATCTAAATCTGTACGTCTGTACACAGAGGTCACACACCTCAGAGACCACGTTGCTGATTGGTTGGAAGGGGCTGGGTATGTTCTCATCATCAGGCTCCTCCTCCTGGATCTGCCTGCCCTCGCGTTCCGCCTCTTCCCGCTCCTGCCGATCTCTGTGGACAGAACGAGAAGTTAACTTTTCCGCACAATGATGCACCCCTTACTTTGATCTGAGGACAGATGTAATTACAGTTACGTCTACCATTCAGTGGGGTTTTCTCTTTTTCGAATATCTTATGTCTTCTTTTATTGTTACTTCAGAGCAAGAGGGCGTGATGAAATCATTTTTATGTATTGAGCAGATGGGGAGATTTCCACGAGTCTCTTGTTTCATTTGCCGTTCCAGTCTGACCATCTTCTCTCCTTTATCTTTCCCAGCGTGCATTTCTTCCCTTATCATCTTACCTCTATTCCACTAAACACTTCATCTAGTATTCCTATTAGGACAGTGGGTACAAAGATGCGTTTAAACTTAATCTAATTTCTTAATTTGATGACACTGAATATTTTCCATTGTCCTCCATCACTTGTGTCCTCACCTCTCCTCTCGTATCTGCCGCACTCTCGCCGCCCTCTCCTTCTTGTCCTGGTCCTCCTCAGCGCGCTGCTCGGCGGTGTCCTTCTGCACGCGCTCAGTAATGGCCTCGTAGTCTTTGGCAATGTTGTTGAGGAGCCACTTCAGGCCCTTCTTGATGGACTTGTCGACCTTTTTGCCATAGCCTAGAACGGCAGAGCACGGCTCCTGGGGGGGGGCATACATTGAGAGATAAGACCTCACTAGCATCTCTCAGAAAAATACAAACTTGATGTTGATGCACGTGTTGTTTTGCAAGATACTTTGGATGAATTCATGATTTCTAAAGCTAAAGAATGAACCGTTGTCATCCTGGCTCTTTGTCTCTTTATGGGAGAAACCACAGTGAAACCAAATGCCCTTGATGTCATTCAGCTGCCGTTCCACGACAGGTGCACAAACACTTACGATCTGACAGAGACACTTGTTCTCGTTAACCAGCTTCTCTAACGACAGGTTCTCAATGATGTCTGCTTCAGCCAGCGCTCCCTCTTGGTCTTGTTTGTTGGCGAGCCTGGAAGCAGAGAGGGATAAAGAGATATTGGGGATTGATGTTGGGAAGAAAAAGATAAATACATACAAATGTTGTAAAACCCCGTGCCTGTGACTACACTAGTACAACAAACTCAATATTTGAAAAGGATGAAGTAGCTGCAGGATATCAAACTCAATCTTTTGCATTGTTGCATAGTTATCTGTGGCTGGAAGTCTTATAGAAATCTTATGGAAATATGACTCTGCCCTGATTGTTCATTACAATACTGTCTGCATACCTGGAGAAATACTTTAAACTCTGCATGCCTGAGCCTGTGCTTTGTGTCCTGATTACGGATTTAAGCTGCAGTGCACAATTTCTGCAACAAATTGAACCATTGACTCAGGACTTTTAGGCCGGTCAACTTCTCTATTATCATAAAACATTTTGTGTAATTTCTTTGGATGGTACAACACTCACACTAGCACAGGTTTCCCTGCGATACGCGGGTGCTGGAGGACCTCCGCCATGGTCTCCCGGGTCTCCTGGATCCTCTGGACATCGCTGGAGTCCACCACAAACACCACGCCGTGTGACTCGGAGTAGTAGTTCTTCCAGATGCCCCGGATTCTCTTCCCACCACCCAGGTCAAAGATGGTCACCTCGAACTTGCCCTGCTTCAGGTCAACTTTGGAAAAACCCACAGTAGGAGCCACATCCTGGGGATTATCTGCAAAGGCGTAACAAGATGGGGAACATGGTTTACAAACTTTTATATTATTTACAAAGAATTTTGAAAACAACAAAATTGTGCCAAACGCTAAATAAACATTAACATTAATAAACAGCCCTCACCTCCTTGGATTCCTCGAACTGTGGCTGTCTTCCCTGCATTGTCCAGTCCAACCATAACCAGAGTCACCTTCCTGTTAGGGGGGAATAAAATGAATGCACATGAACACAGACTTGTGACCAGGTTAGACGTGTCTGATGTCCTGCGTCTAAATATGCAGCATCTGAAGCCACACTAGCTGGCATAAGATCCCAGGATCACAGTAGACCGAGTGAGACAGCGACAGTCCCGTGGGCAGCTAACCCAAATAAAACAAACAGAGATACAGCATATTTGCTCAGGGCAACATTAGTACTACTGATTGTTATTTAAATAATATTTGGCAGATTGTGGAAGTGGCTAAATGACTTTCCTGTCATCCGTTTACCTCGAATCATTTCACTGCATGTATTGCATCGCAAAACACAGGCACATTCACCCCAGCAGGTACGCATGCGTGCATCCACTTTGTAAACACACACAGTGAAAAGCAGCAGCAAAGACCTGAGAGGAGATGAACCTAGAGCTAAACTGTACACATAAGCACAAGCCAGTCCTCGTCTCCTAGCTGAATACTTAACTTTGACACTTGCGCCGAAAAGACATCAGCCGCACTATCCATCTAACTGTCCTCTCAGCCAACTGGCCTTCATCCGGGCAGCCGCTTGTTGTAAACCTCCAACAGGTGAGACACCGTCTGCCCTGTGTCCACTAACCTTATACACCTCTGCTCTGTCCTCGCTGCTACAAACCCCTCACAGCAACAGGCCGAGAGGAAGAGACCCGCTGGACAGACCCGGCTGTAGGATTAGGTGAGGATTTCTGACTAAGTCCAAAGGATCAGATGCCTCACAGGCACCACGTGGGTCAAGCACTCGCAATGACTTTTTTGTGGTCCGGCTGCTTCACACTCAGAATGTTTTGCATGCTTTGTATTCAGCCAAAGACATCCTGAGAGGGAAGTTTGCAGGAATGAGGCAAGTTCATAAGGAGGTACAGAGCAGAGCAACACTGTATCACTTCAAATCAAAGAGGAATAGTTGAAATAAAGTAGACCGATTCCTCTAAGAAGTGATGGTACCAGACAGCTAAAATAATGGAAAAGCATTACATCCCTTTTATTTCTTCAGTCAAAAATCCACTTAACTCAGATCAGTCTGATCTGACAGTGGTTGCAACTGTTTTAATAGATAGTGTAAAAAATTGGATTATACAGAGCAACTTTGATCCAAATCATCAAATCAGTCGTATGATAGTGACTACAAACTGAACTGCAACTCATTCATGCAAACTACTGAACCAATCGGATTTAAGCTGTATGATTAGGACAGGAAAGAGAAAACATGTTGGCATCGTGGTAAAAAGCTAACTTACCTTGCGGGCTCTCGCCAGCGTTTCAGCCAGTTGCAGCAATTCGCCATCAGGCTAAACATCGCAGTCCGAGTCCAGATGACTGCGATCAAGTGGTCATCGCTCCAGAAGCGTCACACCGCTATCCAAGCTAAAGCTGACGTAGCTAGCGTTAACGGTACATTATTAACTGGTCTGAGTTCAGTCTCAGCACATTAGAGTTAGTCTGTTACCATACGAATGAACGTGGCGCTCACTATTAAAATAAAACAAGGTTTCATGTACAACCGAATGCAGCTACAGTAAGTACTATACTCACGAAACACGAGCTAACGGTAACTAGCGTTAGCTGAGCTTGGAAGCTGTCTGCTTTGTTTACGCCGTATTTTTCTGCTGCTAGGCTGCGGACGTGCTTACGTCATCCTCCGCAATCGACAAAATCAGTGTCGACGGAAGCCGTGATGGTTTGTTGACTGAGAGACAAAAAGAGCACATAGTTAAGAGTAAGAAATATAGATAAAACAAAACACCCAATGACAATAATACCAGTAAAGCAACAACATCAGTTATTAAACCACCACTTCCACCATCATCATTTAATAAATACTCATGAGTAATGTACTTTGTTTTATTTAGTTTTTCCCTCGTGACTTTAGCGCCATCTTTTCCACAAGCTTATCTGAGTTTTATGCGCATGCGCTGTTAACTCTTTCTAGTCTTTTAGTTGTAAGGAATCTACGAGTCATCATCTTCATCACATTCTGGTGAGACTCTGCTCCTTTAGTCTTAGTTATACATTATAATTGATTTTTGCCGTTTTGCGTTGTATAGGAGCTCACGTGCGCGTTTTAAACGTGTAATTTCCTGGTGTTAGACGTCTGTTGTCATACGGAACAATTGACCCTTTTATATACTGCAACATGTAAACATATTGCAGGCTTAACTTGACTGTTTGCTGCTTTATTCTTTTTACTCCGCTCAATATATTTGACAGCTGTTGTTACTTTGCAGATTCATATTACAAAATATAATTCACAAAATAATTATGACGTAACATTCATATAAGTGAAGCAATTATTATAATCAAGCAGGTAGCTCTCCACTTTTACCAGCTGCAGCATTAAGTGAACGTTACACTTCAATGCATCAATAATTATGATCCAGTTATATGATATTATTCTCAAATGGGCCATTCTGCATAACATGTACTTTATTTTGTAGAGTTGTTTCTTTTATTTTGGTAATATGTGTGTACTGGTGTTTACTGTGTCTAGGAATGACCTTTCACAGCTTTAATTATCTTAAGACTCCAGTGAGTTGCACACATTATCTCTGACAGTGAATTAAATATTGAGCCGATGTACTTTGCAATAACAAAGTCAAAAGAGGTTCAATAAAAGCAGGCCTTCAGGTCGCAGAGACATGTTTGCATCTCAAACACCTTCCGATCTCATTTTCCGAGTGGTGCCTCAGGTTTGAGAAAACTGTGGAAGGTATTTATTCAGCATTTAGGCTAACGTTTAGACTAAAAAGCACAGGGTGATTTATCAAAATAAGATTCAAAAAACATGGTGGCAGGTTGCTGAACGATGACCTTGCTGTATTTTACAGGTGCCTGCCCTCCTGCATCCACATGACTCGCGTCTTCGTCTACGGCACCCTGAAGAAGGGGCAGCCCAACTACCACCGTATGTTGGAGAGCGCCAATGGGAAGGCGGAGTTCCTCGCCTCGGCCTGCACCACCGAGAAATACCCGCTGGTGATCGCCAGCCACTACAACATCCCCTTCCTCCTCAACATCCCCGGCCAGGGCCACCGAGTCCATGGAGAGATCTATAGAGTGAACGACAAGATGCTCGAATTCCTGGATGACTTCGAGGAGGTTCCCACCCTGTACCAGCGGGCTCGGGTCAGACTGGAGGTGAAGGAGTGGGTGGGCGAGACCGAGGGGGAGGAGAGGCCTGCGGCAGGCAGCTTCACCGAGGCGTTTCTGTACAGCACGACTACCTACCAGCCAGACTGGCCCACGCTGCCCTGCTACGAGAGCTACGACTCGTGTAGGGATCATGGGCTGCAGTACGTGGCCAGACAAGAACGGGACTGAGACGAGAGGACCCAGAGAAGAACATGTTACATTCACACTCACATATGTTGACTGATAGATCAGCACTTTTATTAATAGTAATAATAAAAGTTAGTCCTACGTCAATATGCAACTTTTTAATTGATTTGTCTCATTGTAAATTGTTTAAAAAGTTTAAACTCATGTTTGTTTTACCCTCCAGTTGCACTAATTTGCAACGCTCAGCGGGCTAAAATGCACTTTGATAATAAAATTCATGCCACACCTGAAACAGGTCTGTGTTAACCGTTCTTTTTAACAACTCTTACCGTATCATCTAGCATTCATTTGGTGTTCATCACTGTTTCCGTGATGATTGGGCATCACTGAAGAACTGCAGCAGTTACCGTATCATCTAGCACAGTGATTCTTAACCATGGGGCCACGATGGGGCCGCGAACGCCACCTAGAGGGCCGCAAAAAACTTTCAGTTTTGCACCTGTGGGCCGCGAGGGCCGCGGGACCGCATAGGTTATCAATTTAAGACACCAGAGATATTACTGTTCTCCATGAGACGCTCAGTTACAATATAGCTTCCCACCACCTGGTGGCGGTAATGCGTCAGTCAGTTGTTTAACAACAATAAGCAGAAGAAGACACTCAGCTAGCCGCTAGCCCAGGCATGGGCAAACTACGGACGTTGGGCTTTTTAATCCGGCCCGTCAAATATTGGTACAAAATTGTCCAAACTATAATAAAGACTAGAGCTGGGCAGTATACCGGTTTTAATTTCCCGTATGATATGAGTTCTTCACACACCATTATACCGGTGCATAGCCAAAATAACTGCTGTCTGCTTTCAACAGCAGCTAAACGTATTCTTTACTGCTAATGCACAGCGGTCAGCGCTAGTTGTGTTATATGTATTGAGAGGGAACCCTAGTCATGGTCATAACTTTATAACAATTAACAACCCACAACTAATGCTAACACACAACAGTCTGTGACACAAACAATTTGTAACACTAATAATTGTACATTTATAAAATTTCACCGCCGAACTGCATGCTGGGTACAGCTCGCGAGCGAGCCTGCTTGCTAGCACAACAGTCTGCTAACAACTGGGAGAGGCTCCGTCGCTCCAGTAACGTTACATTAAAGAACAGAACAGAGCGATGCAGGATGAACAAAGACAGACCGGAGCAGTGTTACATCAGTGAATCATTTAATGAGTAATAAACATTACACGATTTAACCACTAGAGGGCAGCAGTGTTACATCATTTAATGAATCATAAACATTACACGATTTAACTACTAGAGGGCAGCAGTGTTAAATCATTTAATGAATCATAAACATTACA
>NW_022280042.1:4241103-4295915 GCF_004355925.1 Anarrhichthys ocellatus
AAACATTACACGATTTAACCACTAGAGGGCAGCAGTGTTAAATCATTAACATTGCATGATGATCCAGTGTGTGGAATGTGGGCTAATGCTATCAAACGAAGCACTGAAGCCTTCAAAAATAAAGCGACACCTAGCGAAGAAACATCCAACGCTCGTGGGAAAGCCTGTTGGGCTTCTTGTTGTGTATGCAGGTTTACATACACATGATAAATAAATGTCTTTGTGATCATCACATTGTATCATCTCATTTATTTGACAAGGGTTTTGCCTGTTCAACTCCGCGAGGACGCTGGCGTCAGCGATCCCCTCCCCTTCCGTTCTGTTCCTACGGCTTGCTTGCGCAAACTACGTCACAAAACATGGCCGTCTTTGGTATCCCAGCATGCCAAAAACCCTCATCTTTGCAAAGAAATCATCGATTTTCTTTCATTTCTTATGGATTTTTCACAAAAGGAGCCCAAACACACACTGTCAAAAGTCGCCATAACCGCTGCAAGTCGGATCTTGCAGCATTTCGACGGAAAAAGATACATTACAGACCCAACAATGTGCTAGCGGATGTTACCATGGAGCTAGTAGCTTCAGAAAACGCTAGTACTTAAAGGACAAACCTTAAGCTCGTTCGACTTGAGCCAGGCGTGCGCAGAATCGATCACCGGCAATCGGCGCACAATGCATGCTGGGTAGATTTGCGTCCGACTTGCTCTGACGTCATGAAAACGTGCGTAACGATGATCTCACGTGAGCGAGGCGGCCGCAGATTTTAGAGCCAGGCAATGCAGAATTGCTCTCCACCGACTGCATGACCCCAGGGCATGATGGGAAACTTCTTGCTGTCTTCGGATCAAAGAGCTGATTGGCTCTTAGATTTTCTTTATTAGAAGCGGTGGGCGATCGTGGCTCACTTTGTTAAGAGGGTTGTCTGGTGACTACAAGGTTCGTTGTTCGAACCATGGCCTTTGACGTGTCGCATGTCAAAGACAGCCCACTGCTCCCCATATTTAGGGATGGGTCAAATGCAGAGACAAATTTATCCTTAATTAACAGGATAAATATAGTATAAAAAAATGTAAATCCTAATTTTCTGTCTAATTGTAATACTTAACGCTAGATTGTTGACTTAATAGCCATCTAGTCTCATTTTGTGCAATAACAATAATAATATATAAGGTTATTTATTTAGCATCTGTAAATAAAGATATTTATTGAGAAAGCCTACATCCTACTTGATGTCAACATGTTTTCAGTCAGAGCACTGGAATGTGTCCATTGATTAATGATTGTGAAGCATCACAAAACGTATTAATAGAAAAGCACAATTGTCACTGATGGAAACTTGCAGCGTTGCTTTTCCTCCGTGTGTAGCCTGTTTATGTAGCTGTGATGTTTGGACTGTTGGTTCAGTTTTTAAATTTCTTAAATTTACGGTTGTATGATTTAGAAATGACGCTATCTTCACATATATTTATTTATATAAATGTTTAAATAAATATGACATCCAAGAACTAAAATATGCCCAATCTTATATCCTCAATTATAATAATAACATAGTTAAATATATGAAAACACATCCAAACTTAAAGACCAGCAATTTTGGGGTTAAGTGTCTTGCTCAAGGACACATCGACATGCTCCTAGCGGAGCCGGGGTTCGGACCGCCGCTCCTCTGATTGAAGACTCTGACTGAACAGTTCCCTCTGTTATTAGAAAGCATAACAATGGAAAGTGTAAATTTTGTGGAGAAGAAGAAACCGTGGACCATGTTTTATTGTCCTGTCAGAGGTACGAGTCAGCGAGAGACTTTTGAAAAAAGGTCTAAGAGAGATTGGAGAGGAAAGCTTTAGTGACAAATGTTGGAAACTTTTTCTGGAATATTTAGAGTCAACAACACTAATGAATAGAATTTGAGAAAGAAATGTATTATTTATTTTTTCTATATATATATATATATATATATATATATATATATATATATACATATCTTTATTCATTTACACACATATGTATATGTATGTGTGTGTATATATGTATATGTATTTATTTTCGTTTGGTTGTCGTATTAGAGTCCTTAGTCCACACTCCAGATCAGTGGGAGGCGGTCATGCACCCGAAAGCTGTTTGCCAACCGCCAAAAAAAGCAAAAGAAAGAAGAAGAAGAAGAAGAAGCAGGCGGCTGAAAACGGTCCGACTTGAACGCAGTTTTTTGTCAACGCCCCTTTCTACGTCCGCCTGCTCTCGTCTGCTTTCCAGGCGAGGCGCAGTTCAACTCGAACGAGCCTCTTATCTTCCCCTTACCTAAGCCGTCAACCAACGTATAACCTTGCGTAACTGAGCTACCCTCATACTCGATCGTGCGCTCAGTCGCAGCCATTACGCGCACAGTAAGTCCGCTACTTACATACCACGTCTTCGATCATACATATATAGTTTTTGCAATTTGCAAAGGCTAAAAATAAAAGGAAAATAATATAATATCAAAATACAAAGGGAGAAACACCTTTAGTGTGTCAGAATATCATTTGGTTACCATGTGTCCATTTGGGTCTCCAAATATCCTTTTAGAGCTCCGCCTGGATCTCTTCATGGAAGAAACACTGTAGAATCGTCATACTTTGTCCAATCTTCTTCAAATTTGAGGCAGTTGTTCACTGATAGTGTAGTTACAGCCATATTCTGTCATTTACCTGTACAGATACAGCCACAGGCAGTTATTTATACTGAAAGATACTTTTTTATTTTATGCGGACAAAAATCTTCAATTTTTACTGACTCCAAAGGCCCACTGCTCTGTTTCTATATGACCTACAGGTTTTCTGACACTTTTGATGCATATAGTCACAGTGGTTCAGAAGCTACAGCCATTTTAATTTGGGTATGTCATTTTAGGCGGTTTTGCTCCAAAATAGGGGTGGAGTTGAACAGGTAACAATATAGTTATTGAATACAAATCAAACCAAGAGTGAGATCAATTAGTTAAACTAATAGTGTTAATATTTGAATGGGCCCCGGGACACTTTGTACTTGAAAAGTTGGGCCCCGAGGTCAAAAAGGTTAAGAACCCCTGATCTAGCATTCATTTGGTGTTCATCACTGTTCCCGTGATGATTAGGCATCACTGAAGAACTGCAGCAGTTTCACCTCCACTGCTTTTCTTCTGTATTTCAGATTTCTCCTGAAACGTTGATCGTGGTTTTCCTGTGTGTCGTCGTTCCCATCTGCGGTTCTGTCCCTTCTGAAAACTAGGGACCAAATTTCATATGAACGCAATCTTTTCTCATCTTTATTTAGAATAGTAAAAGAGTACAGAAGAGAAGGTATTTGGCAAATGGACCAGTGAAATCTCCGTTGGCGTTGGAAGCGGTTTTGAAGCTATTTGTCCTTTTAAACAAAGCAAAACCGACTGGAAACATGAAAAAAAAGCATTTCACAGTGTATCAAAGTACTGTACAAAAAGTCACCTTACAAAAAGAAAAAAGATGGATGTTTCCTAATTGTGACCAAACTGGCATCACATTGAATTAATCTAATGATATTTAGAGATCGCCACGAGTGTGTTCACATGCACACAGTTTAAAATCCGGGTTTAGGTCTTATTCAAGCATTTTTTTATACATGTTTTACTCTCATCACAAATGTGTCGTCACACAGGAATATTTACCAGGCAGACATATAAAATGCAAAAAGAAAACTGCGCACAAACCCATGCTTCAGTGTCCCAAATACTTCTGGAGAGTCCCATGAAAATCATTCAGGTTTATCATGAAGATAAAAGCCTCCTTTTTGTAAACATGATACGTGTTTGGGGATGAATATTTAATCTGTTTGTGAACAACACTTAATGGCACCAACACAAAAATGAAAGGAAAAGCAGAAGGACTGTGTGCTGCCAGTTTGGAGAAACAAATACATTTTGAATGACATCGTGGGCGACTGCCATCACAGACACTAGTGGTGCAGAAAGTGTAATAAGAGGGACGGTGTGGGAGGATGTGTGTGGGAGTGAATCAGCTCTTCAGGGGTAGTCAAAGTGATTCTGTGTCTATAATGAGAGTCTTTTCTGGTGTTTGTGCGGTCTGAAGTCCAGATTTCGACCCAGGCGAGTCTCTCTGTGCAGGTTCATCAGTAAAGGTCTTTCCTGGTGCTCGGCAGGGAGCGGCTGGCAGAGCAGGTGGCACTGCGGATCACCTCCATCCACCTGGAGACGAGACACATATTTATTACTGAAGTGCATACAACAGGATATGGATATTTGAGTGCTAAAATACAGGTACAAATATTTCTGTATTATTTCAACAGGTGGGTAACCAAAGTTTAGGTACAATGCTGTGCCATTAAGATGCGAAAAACGAGCTTTTGTCCTATGTTACAAACATAAAACTTCTTTTCCTGACATTGCTAAATCAAAATGGAAAAAAAGAAAATTCTGTGTTCTGTTGATTTGAAATGGTGACTGTGAATGTATAATATAATAGCAACCTTTCAAAGGTGTACTCGCTCTCTGATCTGAAGTAGTAGACGTGGGATTTGAAGTGGAGTTTGAAGACGTAGTCTTTGTGGATGTTCTCGGACTCGGACGGGACGGTGACGGAGTAGCCCAGCAGAGGAAGGCTGGCCAGAGGGTAGTCATCCTGTGAAGAGACGAGCCAGAAGTCATCTTTATGCATCAACATGTTACGACCTGACCACTTTTTTATTTTCACTGTATCTATATGCATCTAACCTGGTGTGACTTGTAGAAGAAGAGGCTGAAGTTGGTGAAGACCACCCAGAGTTTCTGCCAACCGTTACTGTTCTTAAACTTCCGCAGCAGGTTCCCCGACAGCTGGTTCTGGAAAAGAAAGTGAGTCAACAAAAGACACGCAAGGCCAAATAAAGTGACACCAATTCCATAATAGTGTTAGAAACGGGGAGGGGGGGGACTGGAAGGAAAATCTGTTTGATTCTGTTTGTCCAGTAAAATGTAGTTCTCTCTATTAATCACAAGTGTCATCGCATCTTGCAGTGAAATATCTGGCGAATCATTAAATTCTCGGCAGCCGTGGCGTTTGCAGTACCTCTCTACTCCAGCAGGAGTCACTTAACGACAGGCTGTGTGCCGGCAAACCACACATAGAGAGAGACACGGGGCCGCTGAAGGCTGCTGAGGGGCCTCGGCAACTCACCTGCCGGACTACTACTGCTGCTTTCTAGTAATGTCAGCGTGGAAGGACAGAGGTGGAAATGGACAAATGGAAGATGGAGATAGGAGAGAGGCAAGGTGGAAGAGATAAAGGTGGAGGTGTAGAAGAGAAAAAAGGACAGAAACAAAGACATGAGAGGAAAAGTAAGACAAGAGGAGGAGAAGAGGACCAGGACAGACAACACAGTGGACAAAAACACAAGACTGGACTCCACAGCGCCAAGACACGAGAGGAAAACCAGGTGTGTGATGTGTGGAGAGAAGACGATTAAAGAGATGCGGGGCCGGTACCTCCACGGCGACACTAAAGTCCACCATGGACACGCTGGTGTTGCGATGCCAGCAGACGTGCACGGTGGTGTTGCTGCGGTGACCCTGGCGCTCCAGAGACGAGCGCGAGCCGCAGAGCTCCTCCTCCGACTCCAGCTCGGCTCCCCTGTCCTCCGACAGCTCTGGGGAACGATGGAGAGGTGAAATGTGCCGGTTAGAAGAAAGAAACTCTGATGTCACTGGGTAGAATTTATGACACGTAAACTGTCCACCATTTAAAAAGCCGATGTGTACACAAGTCAGACATGTCCTCATCATGACAATAAAAAGGCTAAAGAGATAAAAGATAAAAGATTATTGGCATGACGATAAAACGCTTCATGGGTTCGTATTTACATGATTCAAATGTTATGAAATCTATATTTTTTAATTACTGACTAATAAATTCTGTTTTTGGTATCAAATTCCTTTCATCTTCACAGATTTTGCCACAGAATGTAACGCCAAAGTGCTGACTACATGAATCCCAAAGAAACCAGCTCTGCCACATCCTGAGGTCTCTTTAGTTACTGGCTAATGTTCCGGATCTTAACTGGTTGCAGCCGCTGCTGGAAATTGCCACTGGACACTTGATCCAGAAAAACTTCGCTCTGTTTGGCTTCTTTTTTTTTTTGGGCTGCTGAGACTTGGATGTAACTTTGTAACAACAGTCTGGCTTTAATTATAAGATTGAAGCCAGATTCAGTTCACAGCAGTCTAAAAATGTGTGTAAAAACTACAATATCATAAGGTGAATTAAGTATCATTACATAGTAGTACCACGTTAATGGTTGGAAAATGGCTGCAGGCTTCTGAGCCAGAACAGTGATCAAAGCAACTTCAATACAGTCTGGACAAAATAAAAGAGGAAAGAGGCTTTTGTTGTTACTTGTAAGCCAATACTCTTCAACAGTTTGAGTTAAAAATGTACATAGCAGGGGATTTCGCTGAGGGACAATGGAGATGTCAAAGCGAAAGGTCACCAGCTCGAGGCCTCATTCAACACCGTGACAGGCGTTTATGATACAGAATGAGAAAAGAGAAGAGGAGAAACGGAGGCAACAGCTGGTGCCTGGGCCTACATATATCAGGTGACATTAAAAAAATATGATGAGAGACCACCTGGAACAATTCAGAGGGATTATTCATGAGGTGCTGAGAGGCAGGGAAAGAGGTGTGTATGTGGACTATAGACAAAGAGATGATCCATTCCCCTTAAAGAAAGACCTTATTATTATTATTATATCAGGTCCCAGCTGTCATATTCACTTCAGCCATCAAGGGTGACAAATCCCACGTGGAAACATTTCCAGAAATAACTCTCTGGTGGGGCTTTTTTGTGGCTGCACTCTCTGGTTCCCACAGGGTCTCATACCATCCTGCAACACTGATGATTAACTGATGATTGGACAGGAAGTGGTTATTTGGGACATCTATTCTAGAGAGGTGCTGGTTCACAGACAGCTTTTAGTCAACTTATAAAGAAACCACAGTTACCATTTATACCAACTAGTACAGGTGTTACAAATCATCAACTTGAACCCCTAACACATGGCCTCACTATCAAGATAAACAATCTTACATTCAATTGGATCGAACAAGACTCGGTGGCCACTTTATTAGGTACACCTGTTGAAGTTAATGCAACTAAACACAACAGCTCAGCCATGAAGTCTACTTGTATGATGACCATAATGTGCAGATGTACCTAATCAAGTGGACATTGAGTGTTTATCAATAAAAGAATATAAAAATTGACGGTGAGTCTCACATACACATCTCACATTGACTGTAGACATATACTAAACTCACTGTTGTCAGAGAGGCTGGTGGACAGCAGGTCAGTGCTCGGGCTGCTGCTCTGCTCCGCCAGGTCGATGGCCATCCTGATGTCCTCCACCCACCGCTCCATCTCTGACGCACAGCTGGACGCAGACAGAGAAGAAGACAGAAGGAGACCGGATGTAAAAGTGGGTCTTTATGTATCTGCATGTTGTGGAAATATGAACTTACTAACCCTTAACTTCTTTCATTCACAGCAAATGCTTGTCATATTCATAGTATTCACTGTCATGTAAAAGGAATATATATATATATTACTGTGTGTGTTTATGTATACCTGGCTGCCACCACCACAGACTGGCGCTGTCCAAACAAGGTGAAGGAATGAGGGACCCCCCACTCCTCCTCGCTTTCTCTGATCTGCAAAAACACACAACATGTGATGAGCCCGAATAGCCGAATGAAACACAACTTTTAGTAAAGAATGACAACTTTGCAGGTTTTAATGCGATACGAGTTAATCCTGCAGTGACTGAAATCCTTTTTTAAAGCATGTTGTTAAAGGATGATGGTTACGTACCGTCATGCTGTACAACGGCAGCTGGCCGTGAACTTTAAACTGGTTGGACGGGGTCATTCCTCGACTGGTGTACACCAAGGAATCACTGAACTGGAGAGTAAGGAAGAAAAGAAGAAAAAGTTGAGGTTTGTTTTTCTGCAGTTGACGATATTAGACTCACTTTGAAAAGTAAGCTGAAGTTTCATACCAGGAAGAACATCCTCTGCTGAAGGCCCTTCCCTGAGAGCTTGCTGAGGCAACCGAGCCGGATGAATTCCTGAACACACAAACACACTATAATAAATATGAGGCCAACAGAGGGGAAGCCAAGACGCAGACATTTGCAGAATTTTGCAGGTCACGGAATAATTTCCGCCTCAAACATTTAAAAAAAAAAGCAATTTAAAAGTCAGTCTTTTCTACTGAGAACATCCAGGTGTCGGATCAATAAATAAATGTAAAGAGTCTAACCCTCCCGGGGATGGCGAGGTTGTCGATGCCCGTCAGATCTTTCTTCAGCTCTAGAAGCTTCTGGAAGTTCTCCATCTTCATCATGGTGCCTTGGAGCTGCTGCACCATCTCGGAGATGTCCGCCAGGGCCGCTAAAGAAGGATGAAAAGATGGTTATAAATAACACAATGTCGTTTCACATGTGCAAAAATGAATACATAAAAAGTCAGATATAAGCACCTCTACAGTCCCTGAAGTCCTCGTGGGTGGGCGGGTAGTGCTTGCAGAGCCTCTCCAGGATGAGTTTGTAGTGCAGCAGGCGGTGGAGAGGTCGGAGGAGGAAGATGTTGAGGGGCAGGTAGCAAACTCTCTGCTGCTCAAAGTCTCGGCACACAGCCTCCGCTTTCCGACTGGACCTGAGGAGCAGGGAGGCAAATGAGGTTAGTGATCTATTTCAGAACGAAGCCTTTGCACTTTTCTTTTCAGATATTAAAAAGCTAACCTGCAGACCCGTTCCAGTTCGACCAGGCACTCGGAATGCTTCTGAAGATGAACCGTCAGCTGCTGCAGATGCAAAAGACGGACAAATAATTGATAAAAAAAAAAGACGAGGAATAGAGAGAGATGTGTAATCCAAACAGAGTTCTGCTGCCAAAGGGGAGCCGTAGTTACCCTCAGACCCTGAATGTTCTTCAGGAGAATGTCACCAATTCGCTGATAGTCTCCTTTAATGTGGGCATTAGAGCGACCCTCCCTAAGGAAGAGACAACACATCAAGAGCTTCTTTCACATGCAGTTACACTTATTCACCAGTAGATGCCAGCATACAGCTAAACTTGTACCACCATGACTGGAAAATCTTCACTCAATTCCCACAATCCCATTCAATTTACCAGCAAGTCCTTGGGCCCTCTCCAAGTCTATGTGTGTGTGTGCGTGTGTGCGTGTGTGTGTGCGCACACGCGTATCCTCTAGTATGTCATTACAGAAATAACACAGACACCATTCCCACAGGAGGAGATGCATGTGCACATTTAGTTCCCATGCAAAGTCACATTAACTCAGCTGGTTTATCTGAAAGCTGAAATGACTGTTTAATATGTGTGTGTATAAACAGTACGTAGGTTCCTTTAAATGGAGACGGACTGCGTTGGAACAGGTGCTTGTGTCAGAAGCAGTTTTCTGCACCAAAGCTCTCAGTTATCTGAATGGGAAACAGATACTGACCACTGTGCCAGCCGCTGCTCCACCTCTTTGAGGAATCCCTGGTGAAAGTTGTGGACCGGATCGTAGCTGGCAGAGATCAGCTTCTTCACGGGGTCTGGGAAGGCCTCATCTTTCCCTGCAACTCCATGGAAGGACTACAACAGACAACACCGATGAGAAACGGAGACCAAATGATAAATCAATTAACTGAAAAAATAAATGTCAGAATAATCAATAATGAAAATATTCAGCAGTTGCTTTTACACACCAGATGTTTATAAGAAAATGATGCTTTAAAACAAATTCATTTACAATACACAAGTTATTTTTTGGAATAAAAATAACGTGAATGTAATTGAAATCACTAATAATTATAATCCACCCAGAAACAGACACTTATTTTGATTACAAGTGACGTATATGAGGAACACGCAGAAACAGACATACAGGTACGATCCCAGCAGAGGATAGGAGGTCGGTGGGTCAGAGGTTGACTTGAAAGCACAATGACGTTTGCTTGCGCCGAGGAAAAAGCATCAGCTAGCTCACACACAGACACACACCGTGACCCTGACACCGAGGTGTTATATTCCCCCTCAGAGTAAAACGATTACGACAGATAGGGCAGACAGGAGGCCGTCCAGCTGCTTCACAGAAGGACTCGGTGGGAGAGAGGAAGGGTGACAGCGAGTGAGGGAGGGATGGAGGGATGGAGGCGGTGCCAGCCAAAGAAAATATTTAAGAGGTTTAAAAAAATAAAAAAAGAGCCAGCGCACGCCAGTTCCTCCCACATCAAAGAGGGTGGAAACTACTGTTGGGAAGAAAAACAGCTGAGAGGGAGAAAAAGACACAAATATGATTTTTTTTATTTGAGCAAGGTCAGATGTCAGCTTCATAATATTAATGCTACAGGTGTTTTCTCTAGTCCTGCTGCTGATTTCCCCCTCATTTGTTAGTAGAGACAGTAAAAACACGCAGACAGTAAAAGTTGACTCACATAAACAGCAAAAGACCAAATCTGACCCACATTAAGCTGCACTTTCATCCCAGGATTTAAGATGCAGACGTTGTGTTTATGCAGACGGAGCGGCTTTTTCCTCCGTGTTGACTTTAGTGGCTTTACTTGTAAACTACAGAGCCCGGAGCTAATAGTCTGTGTCGTCTTAAAGAACAAACAACATACGAGTAGGAGGTGAACTACAACACATGCGTTGCTTTCTTGTGGAAAAAAACAGAGAGAATGTCATTTAGAAAACACAAGGAACTTAAATACGCTCACTGGGAAGCAGTGATCCGTCCTGAACAAGAAAAAAGCCCATAAAGCCTCAGATGTTGAACCTCACTCTTCAGCCGTGGGCCAAACTAAATGCACATAAAAGCCCACTTTTGGGATGTGAATTAAAAACACTGGAACACAGAGCCGAAACAGCCAAAGTAACTGATATTAATATTAATGTCATGTGACAGAAAAGACCGGCAGCTTGTGATTTTGGTTCCCAACTTTCTGACTATAAAAACATCAAATGCACATCCTGATTCCAGCACAAACCCGCTCTGACTCACTGTCCCAAACACATAAGCTTTTAAAAGGCTAACTTGAGCTCAGAATGGAACCAGTTTGACTCACTGTTCCAGGAACAAGGCTTTAAAGAGACCAGCCTTGCTTCACTGTGTCTCTGGGTTGCCAGACTCGCACCTGGCTTTTTAAAGATCCCTCTCTCTCACAGCCAATAGACTCAACCACATCACGTAAAGGAAGCATGTGTAGAAATCTTTACCTCTGTGATGACCTGCAGGTCTTTGAGGTAGGTCCGCTCTGTGGTCAACAGTTCCTTGGCTATGAAGTAAGCCTTGTCTGTGGGAAACTTCTGGACACAAACAGAAAGACCCATTCACTGACCGATCCCGCTGATATTACTTCCTAGATGTTCTACAAATCCATCCTCCGTCCACCCTCTCCCCGTATTTAAATCTACCTTCCTCCTGGCCTCTTCCTCATCATCGTTACGGACACATCCGGCATCAGTGAGCAGCGGGCTGGTGAGAGGCGACAGATGGTGTCCCTCGGGACTCTGACCCAGGGTGCCATTTACTGAGCAGTTGACGACCACGCAGGGACTTCCCGCCGGAGAGTCCTCTGAACCGGGACTTTCTGGGGGAGGAGAGGGGAAATGGGAAAATGGAAGACGAGGGGACAGGAATAGAACAAAGAGTGAGATAAGGGAGAAGATGGTGGGAGAGGATACAGGAGGAAGTTAAAATAAATTCTACATGTACTCTGCTTACATGAAATTCACTGCCATCTTCCTAATCATGTAATTCTTATATTGACGCCATCATAATTTCATTCTCAGTGGAGGAAAAGGCGTCTACATTCACCCTGCTTTTAGAAGCTCAAGACATCAACACATTCCTCAAATGACTTCTGTAAATGAATGAAACGTCTATGGTGATACATCTCAAGGTTAGACAATTCATCATGAACTGTGGGGTCAGGACCCAGCTGTCATGCTCGGGCAGGTCGCCACATGACAAAAATGCTACGATCACGCAACTCTGAAGGAGGCTACTTCTACTCTATTTCTCTATTTGGATTCTTTGCTGAAATATGGTTAAAAAGGGTCAAAAGAAGGCGAAATGTACAGTAGATGTTAGTAAGGAGCTGTGGATTAAACATAGCAGTGCATTATAAGGGTAATGCAGATGATTTGTCTGTCGAACGACTTATCAGTGAGTCATTTCAGCCCTGGTAGAAAACACACTAGAATCTATGAATAGTATTTCATCTTTTCCATTTCCCTTACAATGCACTATAGATATGATCTATAGACACGTGACAGTCTTGCTAGTTGTGATGACGTCTAAAACACCAGAGTCTGGTATGATTCATCAACCGGACAGGGAAACAAAAAGTTAAAGCTACTTCTCACTACAGAGGTTCACTACATGGTACTAGGTTGTGACTGTATACTTGCCCGGGTGCAAAGTTTCCAAAGAGTCCACTGTTACACACCAAACTGGATCATGGGTAAAAATCATGGGCAACCACTGAGTGCAGATCTGTGACGAGCGCTATAAAAGAACTTGCCACCATACAGACAAAAACAACTACACATAACACATGTGAAACAACGAGCTAGACAACATGAAACACAGACAGAAACGTGTGCACATGCACGACAACTGACTGGAGCGAACAACCTCTACTCTACGGGCTAACTACCACAGCACAAGACACGGGGGGGCAGGACTCAGGCAGGTTGAGGGGTTGGGGGGGTGGAGCCGGTTGACATCGGTTCACTCTACAGAAAATTCTGGAGTCCCTTTTCTTCGAACATACAAGGTAGTTTTTTTATTGACACTAGTGCACACAGTTACAGTGTTAAAGAGAGAGATGAAGGGTAAGGAAATAAAAGAGTAGAACCTCAAAGAAGTCACAAGAAATGAAATCCAGTGGGTGTTTTGTAATGAAAATAAAAAGAACAGGTGTGCAGGAATTCAAAGTGTTACAAGAGAGACAAAGAGAACCAGTGAGTCAGTGCGTCAAGGGAAGAATTATCATTTCAATGCCTTTCCTTTGTAAAGATAAAGACTTTTTGGCAGCTCTTCAGTAAGATTGGCAGCAGTTTTGCACCGTTCAGTGTTTTAGAGATTAACAAGACTGCCTCCAATCGTCAAATCAGAAAATTAGAAAAGACGGTTTATCCCGTCAAAAGAAGTGAGTCAGTAAAAAGTGTGTTATGTAAACAGAAAGAGAAGCACAGATGTGATGATAAAACGTCACTTTTTAAATACTATCAGTTAAAGAAAATCGTTTGACATTTAGGGAAACGTGCCCGCTGGGTTTCTTGTAGAGCGTCCGATGAGAGGATCGATACTGCTATCGAACTCTTGCCGAGAAATCAAACAAGTGCATTTCCCAAAAAAATGTTGAACTATTTGCTTTAAGCAGCCGGATATCATCAAACACGATCACATCATCACAGCATGTATACCGATGATTTCACCTTTTCCTTTTAAAGTAAATCTAGAAAACGTGGCTCTGATTGACTCCATTAATAACATACAAATTACAATACGAGTACAAAATCACAATCTATCAGTCTGTTACTGTATGTACAGTACACTAAAGTCACAAAAAGCTTTAATGGAAGGGACCGCAAGTGCTATTTGGTGACAGTGAAAGTGAGGACATCTCAACTCCAGTGTTCGTGTGTGTGTGTGTGTCCATCTTCTGACAATACTCAGACTTTCACACATGACAAAATGCCCTTTCAAAGATATCTTTGTTTTTGCACTTACGTTTGCATTAAGTTTAACTTTACTTGTGTCTGTCGATCTTCGCCCTCTCACTTTCCACTTAAAAAAAAACTAACACTGGAGTTGAGTCGGCCCTGTTTTGTCCTTGTGGACAGTGAGGGGCCAAAACACAAATGGTTTCTCAGTATTTGAAAAGGACAGGGTGCAGTTAATGAATCATGGCGGAGTTGTAACAAAAAGGCATGAAAGTTGTAAAGAAACAGGAAAGCTACACATTTCTAGAGTTGTTACATTTATCTGCTGCACCTAATGTTCCTCAAACACTTGAAACCATTGTGAGCCCCGTGACAGACACACAGAGAGACACATTGAGCAAAAACAGGGCAGAATGGCAGAAGAAGCAGGGACATTGCTCGCCTGGTTAACATGCATTCAGAGTAAAGAAAAGGAAACGGTGAGAAAACACTTCCCACTAACATGCTTTAAAAAAAAAAAAAAAAGCAATGCATTTACAAAGAATGAAGCGTGAACATTTGTTTCAGGGAGAAGCAGAAGCTCTGAGGAAAGAACAGGTTGTTTGGCTTTAGAAGGTGACTACACATGATGAGATGCTTGTTTTAGGGAGCACCGAGGAGCTATCGTCGAGTTTTCTGATATTAATCATAGTTCAAATGGTGTTTTTAATTCACCGCCAGTCAAACATTCGTCAGCATCTTTAGTTCCGAAATGTATGCATGCTAATTACCGGTATAATTTGTCTGCTACGTAGCAGGTACGTACAGAAAAACAAATAAAAGCATGCGTTGCAGTGAGCAGACAGCCAGCAAATGACAGTGACTGGGATGGAGTGCCAGAACACCTTCAATAAACAGCATTGGAACCGCATCAAAAGAGAGTGAAAGCTACATTTTCTTCTGTGTGTGTGTGTGTGTGGTTGCAGTGCACGCCAGGCGCCGAGCCAAGCAAAGCAGACAGCTGTGAGTGGGCACAGGTTTAAGGACGATGGTTGGCGGGTTTGATTATTGAAAGAAAGACTTTAAAAAAAAAAAAGCCCATGACCAGCCATCAGGATGCGTCTTCAGTAGAAATTTGGAGCTTCAGTTATTATCAAAAATACAAATATAAAAAGGTTAGAGTCTTCATTCTCTCCCTAATTGATGCAAATCTATTCAAATACTTGGTCCTCCACTTGTCCTAAATACAAAAAGAGAATTACGACATAAAAGTCTCTACCACAAACGTCCAAGTTACAGCGCAAGAAAAAGTGCTCTGAAGAAATCAGCTCGGGCCAAAACCGAATGACAAAGGCAGACCGGCCCGCTAGCTGCAGCCTCCCCACAGCCTACACATTTAACACAATGAGCTACCAAGTCAGGAGTAGTACTCTACAATCCATTGTCTACCAAGAACATTCAAATACACTGTACAATTCAAACTGTGTACGACATCTTTAAACCTCCATTAAAATCCTTTCAACAATGGAGTCCAGCTATTAGTTTAAAGCCCTCCTATTGCACAAGACAACAGTGAAATAATTATAAAAGTGTGATTTAGAGAAAATGCTACATTAGGACATTAAACATTATTACAACAAACAAAAGCTCTATCCGGGGTGGTAATGACCAAGAAAGGCAGCAGATCCTGGTCAACAGCTTTCAGAATCAACGCCACCTTAAAATCTAGCATCTCCTGCTTCAATATCTTAATATCTCACACAACACCGATATACAAAAGGTGAGCTACAATCAGAAGAATCCTAATTCATCCTAAATGGACTAGATTTGAATAACATCAATGCTATTAAATGATTTATGAAGAAAAACAAGGAAGAATTGCAGAATTAACTTCCCCATAAAAACTACGATTCTACATATGAAGCTATTCCTTTAGGTTTCCTAACTTGTCTACATAATCTGTATTTCTCATCTGCACATACATCTACACTAAATATTTAGTTGTTACGTTATGGCACATTGTAAGGAAGGTTACCTACAGTGAACAGACTCTTTAACTTGCCTCCAGGCTTTTAGGGTTGTTTCTCCCTTTGACGAATAGCCAGCCAAAGTCTTTACTATGTGTAAAGTTGAACAAAAGTCAGCAGTTTGCATACAAAAGTCAATACAAAAATGAGGATTGTGGGTTTTAGAAACAATGGGCGTATTATTGATTTGTCTAAAAGTGGGGCAGGTGCTTCTATTCAGTTAAAAACCCACAAAATATGTCAATTTCTAAACTTCAAAAATATGTTAAAACCTTTACACAAAATGTGTTTGTTTCTATAAGGTGTATCAAAGCTAGCCTAGTATAAACTGGTGGACTTCTTCTATTAATGTAGCTGTATCTGTGATACACTAAATAAATGTAATTCTTACATAACAGGATTATATTTATTTATTGTGCATTCTAATGCCTAATGTGAGGCCAAACTACTCGCATATCTTCACCCTTCAACAGCTGAAAACCCGCCCTCCTGTGTCTTCCTCGTTAAAACGGTAACACCCTTCCCCCTCCCCGTCCCCGTCTTGCCCCTCCTCCAGTTGGAGACTCCCGAAGGAGAACTTGCTGCGAGGCAGCGGGGACGAGTTCACGCCGTTCGAGTTCACCGAATTCATGGAACTGACAGCGGCGGGATTGCCGTACATTAACGGCTGGCTGTACGCGCTACTACCAGTGTCCGACTCTGTGTCGCTGGTGTCGCTGCCGCTGCTGGTAGACCCGTCGATCATTTGGACCGGCTGGTTCAGATTGTTGTGGTTGTTACGAGTCGGGTTGCTACCGGGCTTTCCCTGACGACCGAACAACCGCTGCACCGTGTTGGACCGCGGCTGACCTGGAACCAGGAGGTTCCCCGCGTGATTGCCATTGGTTATAATCATTCGCCGCTCCATCGGGGCGGAACACGGGGCTTGGCCGTGCAACCCAGAGCGATGGGGGTCAAGTTGGTGGACCGGGGTGGACGTCAGCTGGCTGAGAATGAATGGATCCGTGTCTGAGCGATTTCGCATGTTGTTGTTGTGGTACGGTTTGGCGAAATGTGGTGGTGTGCGGTTTGAGGTGATCGGTGAATAGCTACCGTAGTGGTTTAGTGGGAGGGATGGTGGCGGGACAGAGAGAGTTTCCACTGGGCCTACTCCTGGACGTTTACTGAAATAATACCCGCCGTCATCCCAACGTGGTGGGCGCGGCTGACCGCTTGTCATCTCAGCGTGACTGAGAGAGTTTGCGCGGTGGTGGAAGCTGCTGATCACCGGGCTGGCGCACTGACTACGAGTCCCGGTTCCTAGAGGTCGCACTACCGTTCCACCTTGCTTTTCTCGAACCTGAAAGATTTCATCCAGCAGAGTGCTGTGGAGCGGGAGGCGGCCGTGAAATGAACCTCCGTTGGGCAAAATCTCGTCATCTGTTAGCTCGTGACTCGTGTTTAACTTGTTGGACACCGGAGACTGATCGCCAGCGCTTCTGTTACCCAGCATACCTTGCTGTTGATGCTGCTGCTGCATCAGCCCCTGGTGATTGGTGTGGTAGAACCCATTTACAGCCCCAAACAGACTCCCAGCTTGCCCCCCATTGCGACTGCTACCCCCTTGCTTATTATTATAAACACAAGGCTCATCCGCATTGCTGTCATTTGCACCGCTGTGGCCCCTGGGAGCCCTGTTGTTCTTTGTCACATCACATTCACTGTCTATGTCGCTGCCGTCTATGTAAGGAATGGAAGAGCTGCTGCCTTTGTTTGCTCTGCAGGATGGACCTGGGTTGAGGAACTGCGGGTCCGGTGCTGATCCGGTGCCGTGGTGGTTCTGTTGGGACTGAATCGGGTCAGAGCCGGGCGCTGCCACTATACCGTGGAAGCCGTTGGCGGTTGATGTGGCCGCTGGCGGCTCCTCTGAACCGTTACATTCAGCTCGATGGCCCAGTCTGGTTGAGTCAGGCTGGTCTACTAACTGCACAGACATGGCAATCTGCGAAGAAGAAGGGTCGAGGAAGACAAAAAAAGAGAGCTTTTTAAACTCTGGGTGCATTAAACTGAATTCCTGACTTTGAATAAAGAGTGCAAAGAGAGAGCACACTCACTCCCCAGAGCTGCTCGGGACAGAAACAGCTTTGTACTGTTGGCCACAGAGCAGCTCCAGATTAAAGCGATAGAGAGAAGTAATAAAAAGAAGACACAAATAGTCTGTAAATGTGTACAACAAGTAAAGTTAGAAGGAAATTTAAAGATATATTAACTAGTAAAGACTATGGGTGGATAAAGGTCAGTGTCTGTTGGTTCTAAAGCGTGTATCACCTCTTTTGGCACTTGAGATCTGAAGGACGAAGACTCAGGCGACATGCTGCTATTGGACAGGATCTTACTGTGCTTCCTGAAAAGAGAGGAGGTTGCAGATGAGGTCAAAACACGTGCAACTAATCAGGAAAACAGATGTACGATCGCGGTTTCTGTTGTTGGAGTAATCCAAACAAAGGAGGGAGCTTCACCTTTCAAATGGAAGTTTCTTGAGCTCCGAGTCTTTCACATCGTCGATGATCTGCTTCTGGGTTCGACCACTGCAGGTGATGAACACAAAGTAAGCACAAATGCGCACGTAGTAGTGTTATGATGCTGTCCATTTCTGGTCCTCTCCTTACCTGAACCGGAATGAGGATCCTCTGGTGAAGAGGATGGGTTTGGGTTTGGCCTTGGGCTCCTCGAAGAGCCTGAAGAAGGCGTGATACTCTACACAGATCTTCCAGAAGACCTTACAGCAATCCCTGCTGGCCATGGCAAACTCCAGCGTGTCGTGGTGGGCACTCTGCTGGAAGATGCAGACGTGAGTATGGATGGAGGGAAGAAAAGATGCAGGATGGGTAGGGAAAATAAGAGCGGAAAGGATAAAAGGGGTGTGATATGTACTTACAGCGGGGTCTGCTCTCAGCTTGATTAGGAACTTTTTGCGTTTGAAGCTGAGCTTGCGAACCTTGGACCAGTTGAAGGCGTTAATTTTCGTGTACCCCTGAATAAAGAAGACATGATGAGAAGATGATGAGAATGAACTTCTTCTAAAAAAGGTACAATAATTTATTCTCCACATCCCAGAAGGTGTACTATTTGATTCCTGTAAATCCTCTACCAAATATTATGCATGCCCATTTTCCAGAAAACATTTAAGGAATTTACAGCTTCCCCTCCCTATGCAGCCTGGTTCCCGACTCTAGAACAACTCTCACTTCAGCAAAGCAATTACAGGTTTGTGGGAGAATGTTAGGTTTGATATTTATGGTTTCACCTGAAAAACCAGCACGCCAATGTGCGCCACAGCCAGACTGAGTTTAGTACCCTCTCGGTCCTTGGCCGGGTGCAGACGAACACCGTACATCTCCAACCGCCGAGCGATTTCCAGCAACTGGTAGTCTGACTCTGCGGGAGTCTGCCCGCTGTGGAGGAGAGTGATCAATCAATCAATTAATCACAATACCCATCAATCAGCAGCTCATCTTTCTCAAGCTCATGAGAGAAGAACAATCTGATTTAGTTTCTTCTTGTTCTGTTTGCTTGCAGATAAAGCTTCTCCACTGATAACCCTCACCAAGTGTTGGACATGATTCCAGATTTCTATCGCAGATTTATTGTGAGTGTAAAAACAACAAACAGTCTTAAAATACACCACAGGATCAGATGGTACGACCCGCTGTGGGCGGAACGAAATCTGCTACATGAGAAGTTTCCTCGCAAATCTGAAAATAGCTTCCTGTTTCCTGTATGAGCTGCTGAATTAGCCACTTCCTTCCTGCGTCGGCTAGGGTGGCTGAAGGAGGGAGGGAGGGGGAGGTGGGATCAGTAGCCCACAGAAAGAGTGTGTGGTGCACAGCGTGACTGATAATCAACACATCAGTGGTTTCGTTTCCATTTCTCATCTGTGGTTAAGCGACAGTTTTAGGGGAATTTGCATCTCCAGAAAACAAGGAAAGGTCATATATTTGCAAACAGCGTTCCAAAGCACAGCTATGATGTAAATGAGAAGGTGTGTTGAGTGAATGTGTGGGGGGCACAGAGAGAGTGTAATGTGGTATGTTTGCAGATAGTCACCTCTGCGGGGGAGGGATTAAAAGGGTGTGTGTGTGTGTGTGTGTGTGTGTGTGTGTGTGTGTGTGTTGTGGCTAAACAGATAAACATCTCTGCAGGAGGGAGAGAGACTGGGCTGGGTGTAATTGTGTAATGGGTGAGTCCACATTTGAATAAACAGATAAACATCTCTGTGTGTGAAAGTGTGTGTGTGTGTGTTTTGGTGACACCTTAAAGCCCAGCCACAAACTGATCCCAAGTCAGACTGTAGCTCGACTTGTTTTTGAAGCAAGGATAATCTATTATAGATAAACAGTGCTGCTCAAGCATCTTAGTTTTTCATCTAAAACCCATTTCAGACACAAACGAATAATCAAAGCAGTGTATTTCTTTAAGCCTTAAAACATGTCTGGAGGGGTTTTTATATTTGGAAGTATTTTCACAGTGGAGTGAAAACGCATAAAAAGCAATCCCAAGAAAGTATAATTGTATATTTCTTTTAGAGCTGAAGCAATAATCAAATCATGAAAAAATGCCAAAATATAAGCTAATTCCAGCTTCTCTCGAAAGTAGATCATTGCAGACAAAACAAGTGATTTAAAGCAGTCTCCTTGAGCTAAATTATCTACAGTATTTTCTGACATTCTACGTACTTCATGCAGTAAACTTTGAATGTTTCATATAGAGATCCATTTCTCCCTTTATTTTATAAAAACGGCACGTGTGAGGCTGCACATACAGTAAATGCATGTGTGGACATGCGTGCGACAACTCACACATGCTTGCGGTGGCAGTCGGTGATCTTGTCTCTGATGGCGTCCTGGTCGGGCAGGTACTTATTGTGGAGGAGATGCTGCCAGCTCTGGGTCTCATCAAAGTCTCCTATTTCAGCTGATGGACGAGGAGGAACAAGGAGATTCGATATTTATTTGGAGTGAAAACGAGGAGAGAAATGGGGTGAGTAGATTTAATAAAGAGTGTTGAGGAGAAGAGGAAATTGCCAAGATAAAGACAGCAGCAATCTAAGCAAATACAACAACAGAAAATACACACACTATTATTTCTCCTGTCTCTATTCTTGTTGATTTGTTATCTATTCTACAGTAGATCACATGAAGTGTGCTGATGCGTGTGTCCTCCATCTGTACCCAACACCAGCGATGATAAACCCTCACTGTGTACGGTGCCCCACACACACACACACACACACACACACACACACACACACACACACTACAGCGCTGGCGGTTACCAGAGCAACCGAGTGATATTCTTTAGCATGCTGAGCAGTCGCCCAGCCGATGTCTGCTAGACCGAGCTGAATCCATAAATTCTACATCCTTCACAATATGGTGCTGAATAAATAACAACGGCCGCTATGATGAAGACAAGAGAGCTCGACGACGCAGGAGGAAAACAAAGTGTTCATCAAATTCAAATATCTTAATCTGGCAACACACAAGGAATACCTGCTGCTGAAATCCCCCCAAAGGGAATATCTGTCACCAGCTTGAGTATTTGGTGATTTATAGTCGGTCTTCCACATGCTTTCTCATTACACTGGGTTCCCACAATGAGACTAAATTCCATTGTCGGAAGTGGAAAAATATAAAATTGCTGGCACAGGCATTTCAATGATAAAGGTTTTTAGTGTTACATGTGTGTGTTGCATTTACACTGAATGATGTGGGAGACCATGAGAGCAGCGCTGGTGTCGTTGCAGATGAGATGACCGCAGGCCAGGTCGCGTTTAATCTGCAGGGCGAACAGATACCTGCAGATATAGAGACAGAGAATAAAAGATACAACACAGACAGAAATAGTGGGAGGGAGAACGACAGAAGGCAAGGAGGTAAAAAGAAGGTTATTAGGTTAATGCACACTTTATAAACTCAACTGTTCAAAGCAATGCCATTACCATCAGACTGCTGGCATCTACATATCTATTTATACGACTTCAAACCAATCCCTAATTGAGTTTATGACCTTTTCTGTTAATCATTATACAGTCGGCTACTTGAAACATGATCTGGACCTCATTCACACACACACGCGCACCCAACGTGCACATGTTGTCAGGCCATGACGCTGCATTTCCATCAAGAAACAGCAGAGACAGCAATATAAAGAAGACTGTAGGGAAGTAAGACAGCTGACCTCAAAACCTACAATCAGCTGAAAGACAAAACATGCATGCTGTCTGCTCAAAGGACACATAGTGGACTGTCTGCAAGAGGTGCACATGTGCATCCATGTGTGTATGTGAATGTGTGATTAATGCTCCACGGCAGCCTTTTATGCGATATCCAAGTCAACCTTTTTCTCACTGCCCGATTATCTCTCTAATAAAGTTAATGAGGCTTTGGCGAGTTTTGATATCTTTTTTTATTTGAGTCTGGAGTCATTTTACTATTGAAGAGCGCCGCTGCAGTTTAGAGTGAAATGCATCGTGTCAATTCACAGTGTGCTATTTAACTTGATGTGTAAGCAAGGAAACACAACGCAGCAGAACTAATACAATGATTAACACCTCTGATTGGCCAGAGTGCTATTTTCAATAAATGCCTAATATCAGCCTGATATGTCTTCAAAGAAATCTTTCTTCCATCTGTGGGTTTACATATCTGGTCCATCTGTGCCCATATTAACCATCAAAGGAAACGCTGACAACAGCTAAATGCTGCGAGAGCCAAACAAAGGAAGAAAAAATAAGGCTGTGCACCCACTTCCTGTTTAACGCTGGAGTCAGCTGCAGAAGGCAATTCTAATCTAGCACATTTAAAGCTACTATATAGAGAGGTAATTACAGATTGTAAACACACTGAAGAGCTATTGCTAAAAAAAGACTGAATAGTATTCAAAAGGGGGGGTTGATTAAAGCTCTATTAAATCTCAAGAGGCACTATATGCTTGCTTCCTGCTTGGCTCTGGTCTCAAGTAAACCCAGCTGGGAGCTTAGAGTGAACCAGAGCATCATGGGAGAATGTGTCCAGTCAAATGTTTTGTACTGAATGAGCTCAGACGAGCACAGAATGAGCAGACTGACTCTGTCAGACTAAACAAAACAGAGAGGCAGACAAGATGGGGGCTGAGAAGTTACTCCCTTTGAACAAGGACTTGAAAAGGAGGAAATATGTGGAACATTTGTTCTATATAATCGAATCTTTGTACGTTAACGGGGGGAATGCTTCCTAGACATAGTTGGATGTTTGAGATTACTGCAACATGAAAATATGTCATGTCTTTTTACAGTAAAACAGCTGGTTTTCTGAAGATATGGATCAAAAGTGGTCAGAGTATTCATCTCCTTTTAACTGGTTTGGAACAACAAAGGAAGAAAAAGACCTTGTTTGATGTTATGGCATGTGAATATGGACGCGTTATAAATGGTAAGGGGCTGGCTAAAAAAAGTACAAAAGAAGATGCAAACATATTGTAACAAGGCTTCTGCTTTATGTTCAGACACAGCTGTGAAACTCCTCCTGAAGGACTGGAAACCAAAAGCAAAAACAGCGCGTCTTTAAACCTAAGAGGTTCGTCCTCAGGTAAGGTGTGGTTTGCGTGTTCCAGAAGACCTACCGAGTCAGCTCCTCCAAGAGCTGTGTGTGGTCAGGAGGGAAGAACTTCACCACAAAACGAAGGATGGTGTTTTTAGGGCCTGAAGGAGAGGAAAGAAGGGAGATGGTTACATATTCTGAGATAATCGTGAACAATCATTATTGACATTTGTCATTTGCTTATCTGACTTACGTCTGATCTGTTTCAGTGTCGGCTTCAGCAGGTCCAGCCACACCTATGGAGGACGGAACTTTACTTTAATCACTATACATCGAACCACAACATCTAGAAATAAGTACAATTGCAGCTGTGACTGTGTAACTTAAGTTAATTTGTACTCAAAATGGTACATACTGTAAACGCCAATGAGTTTTGATACCAAAACAATGGTATAAAAATCTCTATACGACATAAAAAACTTCCCAACAGAAAAAAATTCAGGCATTTCCTAATAATTTCCTAATTTTGTTCTAATTATACGGACTACAGGACTTGTTCCATTTAAATACAACATAATATAAAGTCAGCAGTCCATTGTTGTTGCAAACTGTATTCTCCACATTTGAAATGCTGCTTGTAATGGCATTTGATACGTAGTGGAGTATGTTTGGATGTGGGTTACTTATTACGTCTATAAAATTCACACTAGCTAACATGCACAAGATAATAAACGCTCAGTTATCTACTTGATCTTTAGCTTCATGTATTTGCATGTGGGCCTGTAATTCCTGTGTACTGACAATGTTGTCCCCTATTTCCTCAGCATTACATCATTTGTTCCATCGATCCACGTCAGAGCAACTGTTTTTCATGCCTGAGGCACTAAAATGCACAGCGAGACTCCAGTGTTTGAGTACACTGGAGTGTTTGTGTGTGCATATTGAGGAATAAACAAGCCTGACTGTTGTGCTCCAGCTAATTTTCCCTCAATCAGTAACTTCTTCACGCACCAATGCAGCAGCAGTAGAGACAACAGCATCTGCAAACATTCCTGTGTGCACATTATTACAACCAGCTGCTGCTCCTCCATGAGTCCAGGTTAAAACCACATCGATGTAGATGAAAGGAAGATATGCTAAACAGGAAGTGTCAGGAGTCTCCATGTTTGCAGAGTGTGGACCCGTGTGATTAGAGTTAAAGTTAACTTGAGAGCTTCCAGCACTCTGACTATGCTGCAAAAACATTAAGGATGCTAAATGTAAATCTGCGTGAGTCATGTGGTTTTAAACCACACGGCAGACATGAGAAAGCTTCTGTTGAAAGTTCCCCTTTAGGTTGTAGATGCAGGGAAATGCAACGCAGAAATTATTTATTGTGTGAATTTTATAGTAAAAGTAGGCTTTCGAGCAGCGACATACTGCACTAAAAGGAGTCGAAATATATCAAATGTGTATTGGACTTTTATGCTCAGAAAATATCTTGTACCATATGTCAAAAATAACTCAAAAATAGTCTCACCATCATCTTGCGATGGTCCTGGTACTCAAGTCCAAAATAGTCTCCCTCTGCCAGATTGAGATGGACACAAACCAGGTCAAACAGCACTTTGCCGGGGGAACGCTGCTGCAAGAGAGGCACAGAGGTGGAATTAGAATAAAAAAAATAAAAGGAGGACAGGAGAGGTGAGAAGAGGAAAGGAAAGTAATGCAAATGACAAAATGTCACACAGCATCTCATCAGGGGAGCGGTGATAATGGAATTGAGGAGATCAGGAGTCTTTTTCAAAAGGTCATCTGTGACTGATTTAAGTCTCCACATGTGTCACTTTTAAATAGGACTTATTCTAAAAAGAAGCTGGCGGGGAAGGTGAGAGACACTGGGAGAAAAAACCATGGACTCGTGGACACCATTTTCTCTAACGAGCCTCTCCCCTCTTCACGAGCCCCTGACCTTCGACCTCGATGTGAGGTCCAGGCTTCAGGTCCGTGTCTAATGAATAGCTGGAGGCTGAGGCTCAGCTGGGAGTGTTCAGTGTTCCCTGTCTAATGATGCAGCTACACCTGACAAAGCTGGCAAAGCAGTGATTCGTTAGCATGTATGTGCCGTTGTTTTGTCTGGACTCAGTCATTACAAGCAGCAAATAAACTTCTTCAAGATTTGAGATTTTCCAAAATAGAAACAGACGTGGAACTAAACCCTAAATTAGCCCCGGATAATTATCTCTGAGGCAGCTTGAGTTACCACCCTGAAGAGTTACAGCATACTATTATACATGCAGTCAGTCTGAAGAGGCTCTAGTCAAGAGAATGTGTATTATAAGACAGCAAACATTCTTTCCTTTGACAGGAAGATATAATTATAGTAGAAGGACTTTTACTCTTTATAAAAATGTTACATTTTTTCAGATTGGCCCATCTTTCCTCTTTCAATGTCCTGCAAATAGAACTTTTTATTTGAGGAAACTGTGAAGACAAATAGCAGGACAGACTAAGTGATTTAAAATGCTTAAAACATTCAAATTAAAATGTGCTGGAAAGGAGGAGGCAGAGAAGAAAAATGAGGAGCAGAGGAATCAGAACAGTGAAGGCCGAGTGTTAGCCAAGTCTGTCACCATCTGGCTACCGTGTGTGTGTGTCCATCTGTTTCTGTGTGGTCAGCCCGTCTGTAGAGACACACCCACCCACCCACCCACCCACCCACACGCGCGCTACACGGGCCACGTGAAGCAACACTGCTAGTTGATCACAACATGTCAAGTTATTCTGCTGTCAGATAGCAGAGATACAAAATGACTGAAATCAGGGGTGCATGTCATGACAGAGAGACTCGACAGATGCCACGGTCACGAGCAAAGCTCAGGGATCCCTGGAGTTTGGACTGCATCCAGATGGAGTGGTAATCTTGGTTTAAAGGAGGTTAAGAGGAGAGGAAGTGGGAGAACAGGTTGGACGAGAATCCCAGAGCTTGATTCTCTGCATTTATTGTGTAAAAAACAACTTATTTTTTTGATTAAACCATACTTTCAGTTAACACTATTAGCTTAACATTTATTCAAGTACTGTACTTAATTACAATATCGAGGTACTCTTATTTCAGTATTTTGTTTGTGTATATCTATTTTGTGAGACTTGATACTCCTACTTCACATTTGATACTACAGATATTAAAAAATGTCTTTCTGTTTTGTGTCCACAGTTCAGGCCATACGAGTCCGCTACAGAAAAGCGGTGGACTCTGGCAAAAGAAGTGGCCATGGAAGAGTCGTTTTGCTGTATTTTGAGCTCTGCCAGTCGATTTGGGGAGGCTCTCCAGCTACCAGTGCCATGAGGGAAGGGATCGAGGCAGAAGACATGGCAGTGGAGGCCCTGGGAGCCAACGGCAACACCTCTGACTGTGGGTCAACACCAACATTGAGGTGCTGATGCAGCACATCGTGGGATCTGGGAACCGGCCTATGACGCCACACTCATTGCACAACCCGGCATATGGACAAACACCTACAAGATCCACACAGCCATACTACCACTCACCTGTGCATTTCCAGCACACCGGCAATGCACAGAGACATCCCTCAGCTGTGAAAAGAGCTCTTGCACTGTAGTGCACTTTCAAGCATTTGCTTTTTTCTCAATATTTTTACTTATTTGCATTTAATATTTGCACAATGCAAGGTTTGCACGGACTTGTTTTTGACACTTTATATTTGTTAATTTTAGTTAAGTTTATTATGTTACTGTTTAAGTTTTCTAGTGTTTATTTTCTATTGTATTTGTATTTTATTCTATTGTAATAAAAGGTCCTTTGATACCAAACCTGAGATCTGACTCATTCCAACACATTCACTGAAGCAGAGATGAATTTAGTTTTTTTTATTTGAGCATTTACACACAATAACCACCAACTAAGATACTCCAATGCTACATGGTTATTATCACAAAAAAAGAAAATGAACAGTTAAAAATCAAACATCTACAACCTACAAACATGCAGATGGTATGTTTTCTGCTCTTAAGTTTAGATAAAGTAAACAATAAAACAAGACTGAATGCCCTTTCTTCATGTCAGCCAGCATGCATCAGATATTCAGGGTTTGTGTTGTATCACTGTACTCTGCAGGCCCCTCTTCGTACATCAGACTCAAGACAGAAAAAAAGCATTTATAAGGAACACTAGCAAATACAAGTTTTACTATGTTATGGGTCAAGAAATGTGGTTAGCACACGTCTCACGCGCTTCCCCTCGGTTTCGTTGTCGTCTGCTCTCGTGGCTCTGCTCGGTGGCTGGAAGTCCCTCTCGTACTGCAGAGCAGCATTCATGCATTGTTCGCTAACAGTTTCTTTGTGAACCTCACAATAGTTGTGTAGCACAAAACAAGCATAGATGACGAAGGGAAGGTCCGCCATGTTTATGTCCATTGCCCTCCTTAAAGTAGCAAATCGTGCCTTCAGACGTCCGAAGGAACATTCAATCACCATGCGTGCCTTGCATAGTGATAGCCCATAATACTGCTCCTGTGGTGTAGCTCCGCCATTGGGGTATTCCTTCATGAGATACGGCATCAGGGGATACGCTGGGTCACCCAGCAGAAAAACAGGGACAGCATCTTCGCCCTCTATCAATTCTTTAGGGCATGAGGGAATTGCTCCATCTTTTAGATCACAACAAAATTTTGAGTTGGCAAATATACGCGCGTCGTGCACACTTCCCGGCCATTTCACAACTACGTCCATGAAACAGTATTTGTAGTCACACACGGCCTGTACATTCAAAGAATGTTTCCCCTTTCTGTTGATGTAGTCTGTAGGTTTAGCACGTGGTTGTTTCACTTCGATATGTGTACAGTCAATGGCCCCCAAGCATTGCGGCATACCGTGTGCTTGGTAGAAGTTGACCACAAGGTCCCTCACTTCGGGCTCGGTACTCGGTTTCCGAATGTACTTGGGACCCAGAAAGACGGTGATGGCCCTACAGACTTGTCGGATGATGACTGAAACAACTTGTCGAGATAGTCCAAATGCATTAGCGGTTTTCCGGAGTTTGCCCGCGTCGCTCAGGTAATACAACGTGCACGCTACCTTTGTAAGTACATCCACGGGCGCCCTCATCGTGGTTGTTGCTCCCTCCACATGCGGACGTAACATTTCGCTAAGGTTGATCAATGCCGATCTGGACATTCGAAAGTTGTCTCGCCATTCTTCGGGAATCATAACTTCATTCATGAAATGATTCCACCAGGCGCTCGTTCTTCCTGGCTTCACCCAAAACCGGCGCTCCGTGTAGGGCTGATGACGCCTCTGGACACGGGAATTGTCGCACAGCGCTCGAACGATAGCTTGCCTCCTCCGCATGTAGGCAGTAGTAGCATTGTAAAATGCAGAATTTAACTGCGCAACAGCTGCTAGTATAGATAACAAAGCAAGTAACGCTTGATATTCATTATCCATGTTGAAATGAATCACTGGTAGCCGTGGCTGTTTGTTTTCTTCCGGGGGTAGGGTCACGTGATAGGGGTTGTGACGAATCAGGAAAGGACACGGCATGACACGTCATGACTGCTAAGAACCAATCAAATAGCGAACGCGGGTGTGCGTTTTCAAATGGAAACGGAGTAATGTGGACATTAGACATTTAGACTTTAGAGACTGAGGAGGAGACAGAATTTAGGACAAACTAAACCTTGCATTTTTTTTGTATACAAATCACGATCCTGCACAGAGGAAGACTAGCGACAGAAAAGCCAGAGCCAGAAAGGGAAAGTGTTTGGGTGCAGCAGGTCTCCTCAAACCAGATGAACGTAATCAGTTTGTTTCGGGCGAAAGCAATTTCCTTTAAATTCAGCAAACCCTCCTCCGATAACTAGAGTAAGGCCGTGTGTGTATGCATCGGGGAGCTATCCCATATCACGTTCAAGTAATGCAAGGCGGTGGAATGCAGAGGGGAATGTCATTGATTGTGAAATCTTGAGAGATCAATACCAGTTAGAATAACGAGTCCGAAGCAAACCTGATGCTAAACCCTGTTATTCATGTGTTTCTGTCATAACAACAAGCTGGCAGGAAAAAGACCTCAATGTAACCTCAGGAGCTGTAATGAAAAGGTGAGAGCAGAAGTGCTGGAAAGTGAGGAAAGCTGGATCCCAAACTGTCTTAAACCCAAATAGGCGTGCTCAGATTCAGCTCTAAAAACAACATGGTAGCCGACCAAGTTCCCTGAATCTGGTCAGCAGAGTGATGAGAGAAGAAGGCTTCAAACTTCAAAGCTGAGTGTAGAAAATTAAGCTTTCAAAGCTTGATAATCGTGGAGGTTTATAAAACCTAAACCACATTTAAGGCGAGAAGTGGGATGATGTGAAACAAAATACTCATCAACGCTGATTGAGTGAACAGTCACCTTTCACTTACAGGTATAGCTTCCTGTTATGTGAGAGAATACCTGCAAGTTTCTGCCCAGACCGCTCAGTTCCTAATCCAAACTAAGAGCTCGCCCTTACACGCGATCGTTGGTCCAGATCAAAAAGGTCACGGATTCTCCAGAGGTGGAAGTGGATGTCATGTTGGATGAGTCAGAGCTCCTTCTCTGTTTTTTTATGACATTTCTACAATCTCACATTGAAAGAACAGCATGAAGTATTAAAAATGTCACACGTAATTAACGTCTAAATGTTAAAAAAGCTGCTCTCGTGCGCTCTCCTGACTTTAGGGGAAGCCATCTTTACTGATGAAACTAAAGCTGCACAAAAGCACTTCTTCTTGCTTAGCATACGATCCAAAGTTTCAAACTAAATTCCTGACAGTGCGTGATTGTGATAGGTAGTTTGGGTTTGTTTGTTTGTTCAGGCTGTAAACGTTTCAAAAATATATGTTAATGCACCAAAAGAAAGTGAGCCAATGCTGCTTACGAAATTAAAGTGGCACTTTGAATTGAACAGCCCGTCTCTCGTGATTTTGGCAACAGTTTCAGCAGAAGAAATGGTCACATGGCCGAGGTCAAACGCGATATATATATATAGGTTTTGTTCATAATAAAACAGCAGAATAAGAATAGGCTCGGCGTTGCACTGACTGGGGAACAAATAAGGAGAGTGAGAACTTCATAGTTTGAGAGTTTTACGGTCTAAAAATAACTGCCCTGTCGAACTGTTTCAGCTGAGCAGAGCAGACTGAGGGCCTTTCAGTTGGAGTCACAATCGCTTCATTCAGCAACTCATCGGCGAGCCTTTCTCAGCGAGCCAAACGCACACAAACACGTTTTCATCATATCCTGGAGCCTGATATTTGTCTCATCTAGCAGAAGTGGAATGACGCTCTGGAAACCCAGACATATTGAGCACTTGCTCTGTAGCACACAGTGGCACATTCACTGGCATGTGTGCTCGCATGCAGACGCACAATTAAAGAGTCTGAAAAAGCTGTTGAAGTCAGATTTTCCTGCTGCAACTGTGGACAGTAAAAGCCGCCTGCAAAGGCCATGTCCTTAAAAGGCAGGGTCCAGTTTCACACAGCTGTCCTTTTGGGCCTCACACCAACATGGCTCTTGTCTTTAAAGATAATTAGAGGGCTAGCAGGTCTAGAAGTGAGCCTTAACAACCAACGGGCCATCGGTGGATTCTGGCAGCCGTCATCCAAGCTGGAAAAATAGATCCAGACATGGGAAAACACACCAGCATGTCTGTTTGCAATGCATATTTTCAGTGCGTCTTCAATTCAGCTACTTAAATTCATGTTTGTGACGCAGCTAATGAGGAAAACACAACACATTTTTACTGACGGGGCAGAAAAATGTTATTTTTCAGCAAGTGAGAGTCACAGAGGCTCTCTGCAGCTGCGGCGACTGCTTCCTCTCTCTGTTTACCTTTCATAAAGTGACTCAGGCCCTTTTCTAGACTCAAATTATAGTGGTGCCCCTGAAACAAAATGTATGTTAGGGGGGCTGTGTGCCACAACCGAGCATGAAAACACCCATTACAGTCAGCTGGCACGTTGACTGTGGTAGAACCCACGCAGCCAGTGTTTCTGGTTTGTGTTACTGACAATAAACAAGGTTGGAAAAGCAGCCCAAATCAATGGTGAATGTGTCGGTTTGATCTTTCTGATGGACTCACCTGCTGCCTTGTCTGGTGTCCAGACTCCACTTAACCCGTGGCTCTGTGCCTATCGGGGACACTTGCCAGTAAGATGTCAACATGCCTGTCGACTCATCAGACTGTCTCTCTGCCAAACCCACCCTGAATAAATCACCGCCTGCAAAAACACCCAAGAGATTCAGCAAACACCCTCCCTCTCATCTTGCTTTTTAACACAGGACCTTCTCTCCACCTAAAAGGTTGCTGCCTCGCTAAACTGGGATGTTGTATATCAAAGTAATTGCTCCCCCTATTCTCCTATCCAGTCGCCTTTAGCCCCTCGAGGCCTACAGCGAAGAAAACCTTCATATATTTCACTTCACTTTCTCCATTTAGTATTTATTCGCTATTGTCACCATTTCTCTGTGGCCTTTGTGTTACAGATGAATAGCTAATGAAAACGCATCAATTACAGTAAGAGGCCTCTATCTAGCTTTCTCCAAAGCAGGTTAGTAGTTAGTAAAACAGTCACACCAGCAGTCTGTGTCCTCAACCTAAAGTACAATCTGGATCTGCTATTCTCTCCACACACATCCGTTTTCCATTTAAAAGTCAACATATTTTACCTATTCATTGTTGCATTTGTCTGCCAATACTCTCCTTCACACTCCCTTTCTTCAGATCCAGTCTTGCCCTAAAACTATGGCCAAGTCAAATATTCTCACCATCTGCCGTGGTGTGCGAGGGGTTTACAGAGAGCCCCGCGGCGTCACTGGTGCGAATGACCTATGAAATCACCCCCCCCCCAAAAAAATGAGCACACATGGCATTCATGACATTCATACTTTGGCTTATGATAGATTTGGTTAACGTGGTCCACTGCAAGAATTACAAACTTTGAAAGGAAATTTCGTATGTGTCGAGGCTTACCTAGCTTTCCGGAAATTAAAATCACGTTGTCTTACTGCCCCTGCAGATTTGGGATTTTCACAACAAGACATGCATGAAATAAAAGAATATGACTTGAGGCAAACTGGCGTGAAGTGAGGGGATGTTTGAAAGGTACTTCTCTGAAGTCCTGCACCCAGACTTATGTCAACATGGATAGAAACCAGATGGCTGGGACTGATGATAAGAACTCTCCACGGGGGAAAAGAGAGGAAAAAAACCACCTCAAAGCTGTTCAGTTTCTTGCTTCAGTCCCCTGCTGTGCATTCCAGCAGGGACCGTTGTCAGGCAGATGAGAGAAGAATATGCTGTTATTGCTTTGAGATATTACTTTAGAATTGTACCATTACTTGTTGTTTTTATTGACTCACAATTTAGCAGCAATGGCCCAGAAATTGAACTTTCTAGCTTCAAAATAGCTTTCATAATGTCAAGGTTATGCGACAAAGAGACGAGGAGAGAGAAGTGAGAGATATGGGAAGACTGCAAAATGAAAGAGATAGTTGTACCCTGCTGAGCCAGGGAATCACCTGAACCTTAACTCAAATACGTCTAGCTGTGACTGTGCGTACTAAGCAGTAATTTGAGCCGTAAATCTCTACAGTTCTTCTTAATTCTCATGGTCAACCTTATCATAACTCTCTGAAGGTTTTCACACCAGAGCGTAGGCCGCGTCCTGCTGCTAAACTGCAGGTCAATGGGCTGGAAATCAACAGAGATGACACGGCTGGAGTTACAGCAACATGCAGTACGACCTACAGATATTCTTAGGAAGTTTGAATCCTTTTCAAAAGGCTCTTATTGTGTCTTTCTAGTTTATCCGTTAGTATGCATGGTACGTTTTTCTCCTATTCAAAGACAGTTTCCTTGAGGAGTGGTTCCCCGAGGCTGAAAATAATGAGTCTCTGCAACGTTTAATAGTCTATACGCATGGGCAATTCTCTAAAAGGGCCGAGCAAAGTAGTCCATAAAATCTGGTTTAGTGGTGTCATGTTAAAGTCATTGTCAGACTGCTAGTTCTTCAGCTTTAGAATTGATGGTGTGGCTTTATTTGACGCCGAGAAGACAAATCACAAAGATCCCCCGCTGTTGATCACCATCCCCACTGTGTTGGAGTTTTCCTTAAAGCCTGTTGGCATCGGGGTGAATTCTGAGGTATTTAGTAAAGGAACAGGTCTTTATGGCCAACATTTAATGTGCTTTTTACGCAAAACACTTGTAGTACCTGTGCTGCGGTCGACAGTCACCATTGGTATGAGGAGAAAGAACAGTTCAACTTCCCCTCAACGGAAAAAAAGAGTAAAACATACCAGTGAACAGCAGGACAGCTGGGAGAGGCTTCCTCCCTCCTCGACTGTCCACCAATCAAAACCTCTCGCTCAGATTAGTTTAAACGGCTTAACCTACTGGCAAGATGTCAGAGACAGCTCCTCTACACTACCAGAAGGGAGAGGCTATGGGTTCTCACACACACACACACACACACACACACACACGCACGCACGCACGCACGCCTAACTGGACTGAATAAACGGCATGTTGGCAAAATACCTCCAAGCATTGTCAGCAGTGACAGCAAGGCGCTGTGGGAAATCAAACTGGCAGCACCCCTGATGGGGGAAGATGAAGATGCCTACAGGCTGCAATGAAGACAACAATGTGTGTGTGTGTGTGTGTGTGTGTGTGTGTTTTCACAGCCCACTTGACGCAGACAATTAAACCAAGCAGCAGATGGGAACACATGCACGATGTTGTACCATTAAAAAAAGCAATTGGTGTCTGGTGTAGGATGGTGGTGGGTGAGTCTGTACTATGCCTCACGCTATAATGAGTTCTGGAAATCTCGCAACAGGGCTGCTTTGTTTCCTAAAAGCCACCAGAGCTCCATCGAGACACTGGATGATTTTATTCTACAGTAGGAGCACACTTGTAGCTGAACACAACCCCTATGAACGGTTCACCTTTGAGCGCCAACGTGCCAAAGATCTATTAATATTAGTGATGGAAGCCGACCCCTGTGGTGCATGCATGTTACACATACCGGACATTCTGAGATTATCTTTACAATGATAACACTTGAGCAGAGGTTTTCAAACAAGAGAGAAGGGAGGCAGAGATACTGTGTGAGGTGGGATGTGACCAGCTCACCAACACGGTCAGCAGATTAACACACATCTCATTGAAAGCTATTAAGGTATTTTAAAACCCTACCAATGGCAGCAGTTATGGCAATAACTCAGTTAAATCTGAACACACAGACATGGTATACACATCTTTAGATTCAGTGCGACCGTCACTTTCTGGGGTTATTATTATATCCGACGTCCTTCATTAATATACCTCCATAAATCGGCTTTGAGATCATAGAAAAAAGATGCTACTTGTAACTCCAGAACTTTCCTGAGAATCATCACGTTTTTAGGATTTGTAGTTTGAAAACCTAGAGCCTGATCATTCCCCAAATAGAAGTTGAGGATGTGTCGTCTTGAGAGCTTTCGGTTCCTCACCCCATTTAACCTCTCAGCAGAGAACCAGCCAAGTCACAGGCATGCGTTTTTGTTTGTGCACGTGTTGCAGAAACGGATTATTTACGAGCCAAGAAAAGGGTGTGGAAACACAATTGAATAATCAACTAGGTCTGCGGTAAACATATGTGTGTGTGTGTGTGTGTGTGTGTGTGGTTATGGAGATACCCGGATGATTTACATGGAAGGAATAGCTCTTTAATAATGCCACAGACACATATCTTTAGTGTAATTAAAACTAGATATCTCAGCGACATCAAAGCATGTCAATCAAACATACTACCATAAACACCAATTTCACAATCTTTGCAGCATCTCCACTTCAAATGAAATGTTCCCAAACAGCACCGATGCGTTCAAAAGCAGCAAACAGCTCACGCAATGCATTTGAGAGGAAGATAAAAACACACTTCAAGGATCACATAAATCATCACCGATTAGGGCAGTAAAGGGACAGTCCGCTCAAAAGTCTGCAGTGAATTATGATGGGAATGATGACCTGACCAAGACCAAATGGCTTGACAGAGAGAGGCATGGAGTCGGACAGAAAGAGGGGTAATGAGAGTAAGAGGGGGAAAACAAAAAAGACGGAGAGAGAGAGGTGAAAAACAAAACTTCTTTTCCTCCCAAACATCACATTGGACACTACATTCCTCTGCTAGTTTCTCAGAGAAACAAACGGCTGGAGACTCGGGGACACAGCAGGGGAGACGCCATTGAATTCCACTGAGGCTTCTGGAAAACATCCAAAACAGACGAGGAGGGAGCGAGGAAGGAGCTGAAGAAACACTTCACCTATTGAAAGAGAACCCAGTGCAGCATGCTCCCAACACAAACACACACTCAACAACAACCAGAGACTTAGGGGTGATTTGTGACAGAGATGAGGGAGGCCTTAGAAAGGTTTAATAAGGAGCCATGGTTAACACTTATCAAGGAGGACAAATCTCATTTAGGATACTGAAGCTGACACGTGGGGTTTAAGCTGCTTTATAAACTATTAGCATGCCCACTTATGCATTTCTTTCCTAATCAAAAAGGACTGGTTCCCATCGCTAAATTCCAGTTTTTCACTCTCCAAATAGTAACACAACAAGCATCTCAGTCCTCTCCGTACTCCGTGCTGCCATCCAAACTGCAATGCAAGCCAAAAGCAAACCATAAATATGAAATACAAAAACATCTACCTCAATTAAATTACCATCGACTGGATCGCCTATGCCAAGGGAAAACCCTCACATAATAATATATGACAATATATCATCAGGTGCAGATTTAGTGCTGCAGGTACAGCTGGAAAACTACATATACAGACCTGTCCAGTTCACATCTTTTTCAAGCTCCCCCTCACTGCCTCGCTCCATCAAATTAAGTTCTAGTTTTTAGTTTTTAGAGAGCCTCTTAATGCACTGGGAATTATCTGATTAGGAAAAACAGGAGCGCTGCCTGAAGCTAAGCTACTTGTCCAACACGTATCCCCAAGTGAAGCTGCTATTTCCTAACTCCGCCAGATTCATTTCTTCAAACAGGAGCTCCAAGTGACTGCTGGCTACCATCCAGGGTGTCTGGTCGGCGTGATGATAAACAATACCAGCATTTGGCTAGCGACTGATGTTGATACCCATCGTGTTTTAAAGCAACAACCTCGAGGTATTGCCATGCCAAACCAGATTAACGGTTTAGATGACAAGGAAGCATGTTACGAATGAAAGTAACCCACATGGAATCCACAAATACTACCAATTTGGTGCTCTGTTGTTGTTTTGTGTGTGTAGCACAGTGAAACAGAGGTGATTACCCCAAATGGGGCCCAGCTCTTCCACTGTTGGCTTGACTAGCCTCCTCACTGGGGACCTCATTCACTGCGATTACAAAAAAAATAAATAAATAAGGATCCCATCTGCTGCCAAGCAGAGCGGACAGTGTTTGCTCACTCACTGGCTGCCGGCGTACAGCAAAAGGGCTTCTGTGGGAGACGGATGTGTGCCTGTATGCATCTTTCTCTCTCAATGCTGCAGTCCCCCCCTCTTTCTCCGACACAGTGAGCGGAACAGCACGTCTCCTATTCGTCGCTCAGCGGGGCCCCTCTTTATTTGTTTCCCACCCCCATCCTGCTCTCTTTCAGGAACAATCTCTCCGTAATTTCGTTTCTCCATCAGCGGTGGTCTTCCACTAATGCCTCCGTCTCGTTCCTTGGTAGCTCGGAGGCAGCCCCGTCTTTGAACTCAGCACGTCTAAATGTGTCCACGTGGCTCCACGTGCACACACCCACCGTAACAAGGGAAATGCATGCTTCTGCTGGAACAGTGCAACAGTAGTACGGCACCTAAATCTCCATGTCTTACGCCAAGAGAGTGGTGAGTTGACTCACCAGGAATGCACTATTATCACCTCTTTCAAGCTGGTTTTTTGATACAACATTGAGGAAACTTTCCAGGTCAAACTTTGGGGTCAGCTACAGATGGAATAATAATGATTGGAAGTAGCTGAGAGAAAAGTCCACAGTCAGAAGTCACTCTCTGAGGTCTCTGACCACAGGAATGAGACGGTGAAGGCCGTCTCAAAAGCACGTTTGATGGCCAACCATCAAAGGTGGGGTTGGGACGTCACATAGGGACCCAGAAAATGTCAAAGACCGAATGCAAAATATCTGTATTTAATGGCTTCATGAATCATACCTTGAATGATTAAAAACACAATACATTATTCAGTCATGTTCATTCCTCTTTCCCATCAAGGAGACATCCATGAAAGGGAGGATGTTACATCAGCAAATCTCATCAAATATTTAGTTTAATTGGAGGGGAATTAACCGGCCTTAAGAGTCAGTGGATTTGCAGGGCAGGTCGTAGCACGCTCACATACACTCACTGTATACATGTTCACACACACACACCGGCTGATAAACTCACATATCCATGTAACGCGGTTTAATGTGGCCTTTGTGAGCCCACATAAACAGCATCAATATTAGGTTTAGTATGACACGGTACTGCATTGAGTAGGAGGCTGGGCGGTGGGGGGGGTGGGGGTTCTCCACACACACACACACACACACACACACACACACACACACACAGGGAGCAGGTCTCTGCGGACGGTGATGAACGAGGCCTGCCAAAGCTACTGTTAGTTCTGTGAGCGCTCCAAGAGAGCAGAGCGGGAGGATTATTTGGAAGGTCAGAAGCAAAGGTTTGGAGATGGGATGGATGGATATAGAGAGAGAGAGAGAAGCGAAGAGAAGAAGTGAGACGATGAGTCGTAAACTCTCAGAGATCACAAAGCTAGTATTTGAGCCTCACCCTGAAATCCTATCCTAAAACATCACCTTGGCTCTACCCACACACCCGAACCACTTCAACTTATCTACCGGGACTCCTGCCAACGTCCGTAGTCATAACGAAACACAATCATTATAGTTTAGCTTCACGTTTCATCTCTTATCACTTTGTACTTGTCCGTCTCTCTCCTCTCTCTCCAGTGTAAATATCATGGGGAAATGCAAATCTACAGAAAATGGTGAAAAGAACTGGATCTCAGCAGGTTTTAACATGCTTCAGGGCAAAATACTGCAGTAGAGTCAAGTTTAAACAGCCTTCCGTTGTCTCTTTTTAACTTTAATGCTTGTTTTGTTTTTTAAAACACTTCTTAAAAAGGTGCAATTGACTCGCTATCTTCCCTTCTCAATCCCGTGTCACTTCCCAATGTAGCCGACAGCACAAAGGCCCATCCATTTGAAATGTCAACCGCTCCACATCGGCGCAAAGGACCGTGTGTGTGTGTGTGTGTGTGTTTGTGCATAATGTGGCCGGGGACTTGTAGCTCATTTGAGGCCTCGGGGGTCTGCAAGTCCATCAAATGATGTCGTCTATAAAGCGATTCCATCATCCTAATCCTCGTAACCCTCCCCATCTCTCTTTTAGTCACAGATGCATGCGAGGTCAAGAGCCATGCAGATCAAAAAGCAGCAATCCAATCATGCAACAAAAACCACACAGTGATCTCATTGCCTGTGAACGGGCACATCTCCCAAACGCATGCGCACACACGCACGCGCACACACGCACGCGCACACACGCACGCACACACACACACACACACACAGAACCCCCCCCGTCCAGCCTCTCCTGCGCTCAGACGGCCGGGTTTCAAAGCTTCTGAGGTCCTCTGAGAAAGGCAGTCTTCATGTGGGGATGTGTTGGATGGTCTTGCAGGGATTAAGGTCAAGTAAGCATGCTGGACGAGGAGAACGTTAACCAATCACTACTGATTGATAGATAAAAGGACCCCATGCTCCCTCAGTTCTATATCAGTTTGAGACTGAGTGAACTGCCATCACAGAGGACCACTAGAGAATGTCTCATGTCTGTGGTACTAAACCCCCTAACCCATTCATTTATTAAAGAAGTACATTTTTTGATGGGGACTATTTTCTCCCACGGATGAATACAGGTTTGTTGCTCTAGTGAGTATTTACAGCAGCAGGACGGAGTACGAGTGTATTAACTGAAAACACGCTTCAGTGCCCATGACCATGTTCACTGTTAATTAATTCATGTGCTTTACTACGGCGCTCTATGGCACAGATGAATAAGTTATATTAGGGTTTCGTTACAAAGACAGTGTGTAAAAAGAAGAGTTGATTATTCCCTTTGAGAAACAGTTGCAAGTTACAGTAAAGTGCAGTCACTTGTTCCTCTTCACTGAGTTTTATTTATCTTCTCCACCACACAAACCAAAATTGTTTCCTTTGGAAAAATTCCCCTCAATCACTGGATGCTGCGACCTCGTGATAACACTGGAGGAAGCTTCACTTGCGGGGGAAAATCATGCGACATGTCTCTCTGACACACAGGTCAACACTGCAGCTTAAAACACTATCATCAAATCAAATCTCAAAAGAACTCAAAAGTGCATCTGTGGGCAGCGCACAGCGAAAGTAAGAGGAGAAGAATCCACAAAAAGGCTCTGTGAATGGTTTCACTGATACTGAACTACATCAAAACACGTGAAGCCAACTGAAAGCAAATGAGTAGCATGCCTCCTCCATTATTCACCCAACACACACACACACACACACACGCGCACACACACACCCTCTCTTCCTTCAATTATTCACCAGGTGAGTGTGAGCGAAGATGTTCTGCACTCACACACACTCCTCTACCATTGCACATAAATAATAAAGCCCACAAATGTATATGTGTGTGTGTGCCACTAATGCAATGTGTGCGAATGTTGTGTCATGTGTTATTTATGTTACGCGTATTCAAACAATGTACATTTTCTCAACGTTCGCTCAAGCACAAATGACAATAACTAGTAAAGAATATCAACAATCAAGAATCAAACGCTTCACTATGTGCTACATGCTAGAAGCTGGAGTTGTTTCACTCCATGAGAGGGAAAAGCTGCAATAGATTGAAATGGTATTCAGGCTCTGTGCCTCGAATAACAGAGGAGTCCAGATAAAACTCTGCAGGATCTGCTTTTGATCTGATGGAGTCCACGTTACCCGTCATGGGAACCCTGGCTGATAAGAGTCTGTCTACATTCCTGACTGAAAGCCAGAGGACATACAGCTGATTTTAAAAACACCAGATCATAAGGACACAGACATTTTGAGGATGAACATCTAAGCTCTCAATGTCAAACCACCTGGATCCAAGACACTTTATTGAAGACACGCGTGGCACCGTTTTCAGCTGACATCATTGTTTGTGTAAAGAAATGTGCCTGTTGATGATAAAGAGCCCTGTGTTTAGGCTCTTTGAGATGCATTGCTCCTGTACCGAAGCCCCCTCTGGCTGAGGTTTGGAGATAACTGGCTCAGCTAATGAGCTAGCCTTCCACTCTTACCTCCCAATCGAGTGTCTACTTTAGTGTGAGCTGCGAGCTTATCTCTGGATTCACACGTTAGACTACATCTGCTGCACAAACACAATAGCAGGCTTTGTACCAGGAAAGAGACAGAGTACGTGAGTCAAGCTCAAAGAGACAATGCGTCCCTTATTTCACTGCGATAAGCACCGAAAGTATAAGTCATTAATTTGGTTGGTTCCCTTTCAATCCTCAGCATTCTTTTTCTTCTAACCCTGTATCCCTCCATCCGTCTCTCCACTCCTCTCTTCATTATTATTCCCAGTCCAGTCTGCTGGTTGCCATTTTCGCTCTTGTAGCAGCAACCAAACCATCTCAGGGTGCAGTATTAGTATTTTGTGGTCATGCTGCTGCAGTCAGCTGATGTGTCCTGCTCTCCTGCGGCCTGAGGCGTGACGTCTGAAGACGTTCCGCAGAGATAGGACATTTCACTTGTGTGTGTGGAGAACCACAAGCTCGGTGCTCTTACATCAACTTAGGATTTTGAAAAATGCCAAATAAAAAACACACACACACGCAGACGACAGTCCTCACACAGACACCAGATCCCAGTCCTCTGTCAAACCGTCCACGGACACATCCTGAGGCACTGACACACTAACAACCACATGCATTCTTGGCATTTCCACAAGAGCCAATTACGACGCCCCCGAACTTGCAGCTCTGGATGTTCTACCAGCCGCCTGAGACAGTGACTCAATCTTTCTTAATTGCCATCACGAAAAACTCCCCAAATTCTAAGCTGATAATTCGGCGGCTGGGGTTTTTCTGAACGGCCCGCAGTTTGCCGAGGAGGGCTCAAAAGCCAAACTCTCCATCAGCTTGCGGCAGACATTAATTCAGAAACTCAAGAAGACTCCCACCTGGAGATGCCATACCAGGAGCACCGCAGCACCGATGTCATTAAAGCTGCTCTGCTCTCAGAGGAGCCCTTTCTCTAAACAGCATTAGGGAGCCGCCGTAGCCAAACGCATGCCTCCGACTCACTTAAATGCAGGCACACACCCTCACACGAAGACTCAAAACACATGGAAATACTTCGCCAGATCAGGGAGAATACTGGCTACTATTCTCTACAAAGAATCTACAGTTGCGTATGTTTGTAATGTGAGTAAATGAGGGAATGGGAAGCTAAAAGATAGAGGACTTCCTATAATAAACATGCCATGAGAGCATACATTTTTAGCATCAGCAGCTTTGGTGGGCATCAAATCAGCGCTCCGAAAAGCCGAGGCTGGGATACAGCGAGAGAGAAAAAGACAGAAATAGAGCAAAGGTTGGAGCCGTTTCTGTCTACGAGGCAGCTTCGCGGTCCGTAGGTGTGGTGTGCTTAGACAGGAAGCCGGTTTCTACTCCTTCTTCCTGTGTACCTCCAGGAAGATAAGGCTCAAGGTAAATGGAGCATATCGAGCCATCCTCTTGCAACCACCAAGGGCAAGAAGATCCCTAAAGCTTTGCCACATTCCTTTGAGTTTTCTTACACTTTTTTTTGAGGATTTGCTCAACGTGTGTGTGATGCAGGAGTTTGACAAACAGATAACAAAACGTCTGCAATCCTCACACATTACTCACCGATATCTGGAAGACTTCCTGCGTGTCATCGAGCATCTGAACCCTGATGGACACTTGTCGCCCTGGAGGCTGGGAGGGAGGACGCAGGCCCGGCTCCAGAGTGGACACCCCAAAACTGTCCGGGGCGCCCAGCCTCTGTCCGGCTGCAGACGGCTTGTCGGCTGGTTCCACCATGGCGGCAGACGCTGCGGCGAGGGGCTCTCGAGCTGCAGGCACCTCTGTTCACGTCTGGAGGAGACAGGAAAGAATAGTTTTACTCAAAATCCGGGGGTGCAGTTTGTGTCTTTTTATGTGCGTCGAGCCAGAAAAGCCAATAATCTGCTCTGTGATTTGGGGGTTCCTAAAATACAGAGCAGGCAGTTTTGAGCCAAAAGAATCAGCCAGTTCCTCCAACATCCAAGCTTCTACATAAGGCCCTCATCATAGCTAGTAAGACATGTTCCTTGTAAGGTGCTCTGCTTTTACAGGATTTGTCAAATTCCTATTGTGGGTATTTGACAGACGAAAAACAATATATGATGCTCCATGAACAGAACCTGAGAAAATGAAGGTAAAAAGTTGCTTAGAAAAGTTCCTTAAATGTGGAAAGAAATGAAACATTCACCTCTTATTTAAAAAGGGAGTAAGAGGATCTCATGTAGAACACTTGGGAGGGAAACTTTGTGCTGAATCAGTCCAGGAAATGTGCAAAAAAAATAAATCTTGCCACGTTTATTCAGTCGAGATTAAATTGGCCTTGCACAATGTAAAACCACTAGACGTAGTCAGTAGGGACTTCTTTTTCAGTCGGGGTGATGAAATGAGTGTATAAACCACAGCCCCACACAGAAATACAGCTGAACGTAAGAGTTTGGCCGATGCACAGAGACGCAGACAGGCATGTCTCACACCTTGCTAGACACACACTTCTCCCAGCTGCAGCACATGCAGGTGGGATCTCCTACAAACCGAACACAGGGCCCTCTGTGAGACGAGTTCAGACATGAATCAAAGCTCCACAAGTGGGGCAGATGACATACGGTCTGAGAGCACACAAAGACGCTCAAACCCCCCGCCACACACACACTCACACAACCCACAGTTGATGAACCTCAACCTCAGACAATAAATATGCCCTCAGACGGTTGGTGACATCACAGCTGAGGAATATTTGAGGAGACAGTCGGGGGGGGGGGGGGGGGCAAAGCAGGGACGAAGAATGAGACATGAAATCTCTCATGTCCTTTGTTTTCTTTGCTTTCTCCAAGGTGAAGTTGTCCTCAGTTTGGACATCAATACTTGTCAATAAACCCTTAAATCAATATGTCATTAGGGAGCTATTGGGCATCCTGGTGATTAACAGGTTAGATCTTTCTTTGAGTTCACGACATTTAAAGGTCCACAGGAATGTCAAAGTATCCTCCAAATGTTCCTGAGAAACACAGCTTTCTTTTGCCCAAATCTGGAGGATAAAGACGGTGGATAATTCGTGGCCCTAAAAAAAAAATCCGCAGAGTGATGGACACGTTTCTCTGTGAGGCGAAGACGGGAAGCCCCTCCGCAATTGGGGATTATTCAATTAATCAAATAAAGACAATAATCTGCAACTCTTACGATAATCTCTTTGGATTTTAGACAAAAGAAAAGCAAGCTTCAAGACGTAATTCGGGGCATTCGGAAATAGTCACTGGGATTGTGCATTTATAGCCCATTATCTTATCGATTAATTAAGAAAATAAGCAGCAGATTAATTAATTGGGAGATTGAGCCATACAGCAGAGCCTTCAGTCTTCTTCAGGCCCGATAGTCGTAGTCCAGAGGAAGAGGCCCCGGATATGGCCCACAGCCAGCGGATGCCTACAAGCTCCAGGGGAGCTGCTCTGTAGCTGACCTCTGACCTCAGTGAAAGTGGACTTCTCCTTCCACCTGAATCCATTACCACAGAGATATACTGTGTGCAAAGTGAACACAAAACACATGCAATAATCTGTATTTGCAAACTCCTTTTGTTCCTTCACGCCTCATCCAGCCTTTTATTTCAAACGTGGGAACAGATTCTTTCCAGAACTCAAAACCCAATCTTCAACTAATCCCTCCACCTGTGAAATACAAACGAGCACCTCTCTTCACCTCGCTGACAAAAGCTTAAACTGGAAACCAGCCAAGGAAGGGACCCGACGTTCAAGTTACTCATTACACCTGTGGGAAAACTCCTTTGTTCTTGTGTGCTACTTCCCCACCGACGCTCTGCCTGGCTCGTTGTTTACTCGCCGCTCAGTATCGGAGAGTCCTGCTCCACAAAAAGAAGAAGTTTAGCCTCAAAAGGAACCCTTCACTCAACGCTGTGTCGCCATTCAAGCCGGTTTTATAGCTGGAGCCAATCATTCTCTAACAAGGAGATGCGAATTACCCTGACAGACATCAGGACGTATAAAGTTGGTCTTCAGTCTCTCAGCACCAACTCATCAACGAGGAGCCTGTGGGGCTCAACAACAAAACGTAACACAAAACAGCAACTAAAGCAAAGTACAGTGTCAGAAAAAAGAGCTCACCTCGGGGCGTGCAACAGCACCAAAACACAGCAAGAAGAGTTTCCCCCTCGTGAACAAAATCATAAATGTTGACTGGATCGATTCAAGACCTCGAGGGTTGCAAACTGTTCATCGATCTCCTGTTCTGGATCAATGAACAGCTCAAGAGTGGAAGCAGAAGTTGTCATCGTCTCCTCGGCCAGGGCCGGGGATTATACATGGGGTTTAGTTGGGAGGAATACAGAGCGAGCCGGTCACACAGGCACAAAGGAAGCCACTGTGGGAGCTTCCAGCAGCGGGGCTTTAAAAACTCGGAGGGACCGAGGCCCCTCAAGCAGCCTTTGAACTGGTGTTAGCCGAAAGTTTCCCAAGAGTTAGTGAGAGGGAAGCCAGGCTCTGGGAATCGGATGCGAGTGTGTGTGTGTGTGTGTGTGTGTGTGTGTGTGTGCGCGCGTTTGTGTTAAACACAGAGAAGGCGTTTATCTTTCACAGGCAAGAACACGCAAATCTGCTGTTAATTCTGCCGACTGTGCGGTTTTTGATAACTGAAGACGGTGTGGTGAAAATGACCCGTTACAGAATGTGGGTCAGAACATGGAGGTTGCATAATAGGCAACATGTGCCAGCTCTGAAACAGGTCTGACAATCAACACTTTGATGAAGTGGATTTGTCAAAGCAACATGAGATAAACTACAGTGTTGATCATGTTGGATATACTAATACACGTGTAGCAGTGTTTCTATCGGAGACTTAACACTTCTCACTTCATATTTTGTATATTAGTCCTACATATATACCTATATGTTGTGTGGGGCTGCTGCTAACGAATACATTTATACAAATAGATGATTATTTTCCCCATTAATCATAAAATGTTTTGTCCGAACAATAATATGAAGAGCTGAAAATGCAGCGACGAGTGTGGAGCTCCATGCAATATACAATAATAGTCTGGTTGTACTTGTTGCCATCTTTCCAACAGGAGGATCCCATTCAAGAAACAGCCGCTGACTGAAAAATGACACTCTGAAGCATCAACTACAACCCGACTAAGCACAGGTGAGGGGGAGACCAAGGCCACAATGCTCCTGGACGGATCAGGAGGCCGCGCGCTCGATACCGCGTTTTATCAAGGCGACACTCTGCCCCCGTGGAGCCATTAAGCTGCTCTACTGCTCTCTGGAGAGCTATTGTGGCCGTGTGTGCGTGAGAAAGGGATTGTAACACCAATTCTCCTGGCGTTACGGGTGTGATATTGATTGTAAGAGTGAATTGGCAACAGGGCAGCTAGTGATAAGGCAGAGCAACCCTCGGGACAAAGCCTCCCCACTGACCCTGTGCTCTGACCTCTTTCCAAATGGGGGAAGGAAAAAAAGGAAAGAGTCATTGCAGATTCTCCAGAAGGGTTCTGCAGCAGCTTTGTCAGGTGAAATGAAACAAACACCCTGATGTATAAAAAAAAAAAAAAGGCAACACACCTCAGAGTACAGTTGGCACAGAGTGCAATCTCCAGGATGTAGTGTTAGCAGAGTAATCCTTTTGGCCAGAGTAAAGAAGTCAGTGAGCTAAAGCAGCCTGATCACACACTAGAGACTGTTAATGTGTGCTCAATATGAATGTGCATGTGATGACAATGACAAGCCTGCTGTAAGGTTCGGTGAATGGAAAGGTCAGCAGGGAGTGACTGAGGAGAGAAATAAATATATAAATAAATATAAAACATCACCCGAAGTACATGCCAGCTAAAACAAAATACAAAATAAATCACAAAAGATATACTATCAGACAAATGCGGCAATGCGTGTAAATGTTTGAAGCAGTTATTGGAGATCCTTGTCTATAATTAAGCTTACAGTAAAAAAAAAAAAAAAAAGAAAGAAGCTGCTGGACCCTAAAGCTCAGCCGATTAGACAAACGAACAGGCTGCAACCGAAGCGAGGTTATACTTAACATATCGGGCTCATCAAACATCACCCACTGCTGCCTAAAGAAGCCAAACAGCAGGAAACAAAGTGGTTGTTTTTCAACAAATGTGGCGAAATCCAACCACAAGTGTGCTCCATACAAGGAGTACGAGAGCAGCTACGCGTAACCTCGCTCCGTAATCCGGATAGCATGGTTTCCTTACCCCCTCTTTCTTCAGGATCCACCGATCGTCCGTCAGCAGGAGCTTTTAATTCCGACGCAGACGGTAAATCCCGCACGGTGCCGTTAAGTTTTGAGCAGTGGGTCCGAACCGCTCCCTCTCAGGCGGGACGTGGTTTCGGTGTGGAAGCCATTGAAACAAATGTGGGAAACCCGGCGCACTGAGCTTTCTACTGGAACAATAAAGAGCTCCACACCGCCTCCAGCACCAGCGCCCCGGCGCTACACTGTCAGGCAGGAAGGGAGAAAGTGCGACCAGGGAAGCTAAACAGCGCCGCCGCACGGTCGTTTGGGGGAAATGGCAGCGTGGAGGCGAAGGGTCTGGGGTTCTTGCTGCATTTAAAATACTAAAATACATCTAGACTTTCAGACATATCAGGCAGGATGAGTCTGAATAAAGTGAGCGCCCAAAAAACTGGGTCCTTGTCGCAGTGGGCCGCGTTCGAATCCGAGTCGTAGCCCTTTGCCGCATGTCCTCCCTTCTCTCTCCCCCTCTTTCCTGTCTACTGGCTCCACTATCAAACAAACAACAAGATGTGTATTTTCTCTTAATGGAGAATAAACTGGTGTAAAGGTTCATTTGAAATAAATATTGTTTTGGTAAGAGAGGGTTTCTTTTGGGATTTTGCACAATGTAAGTAAACCATGTCTTGGAAAGGTTAAGAATGGAAATGATTTCTGTGGGAAGGTAAGTTTGCCATCTGTTCTCTCATTGTTTTTACATCCAAGAAATGGACTGACTGAATGAATTCAAAAAATAAAAGGTCATCAAAACAAATTGAATACAATTACGAAAGTACTGTCGCCCACTTAAGTACTAATTTGAGGTACTTTACTCAAGTATTTCCCTGTCCTGCTTTACGCTTCTGCACTACTCCATTCCAGAGGGAAACATTTTACTTTTTACTCTGCTACATTTATTTTACAACCACCAGTTATTAAGTAGATTAAGATTTTACGTGCAAAACAATGACTTTATCGAATATTAAGCATTGTTGTAGATTAAACTACCCGACAGTGTATAATCCATTTACTATACCAACTGTAAGATGTTGCTTGCACGGCAACACATCAGCAATAACAATCAAATAATTGAATATATGAAAATATTGTATTTGATTTGAGTGTTTTCACTTTTCATAGTTAAAGAATATGTTTCTAGTCTACATAAATTAGTCTACATTTAGTCTACATAAATCCAGGACCTTCACTTGTAAAGAGTGCTTATATGGAAATTGATGTTTTATAGGCAACAGAAAATATAAAATACTTTCTCATTCCTCACTTGTAATATTTATCTTCATTTCACCTTCATCTTGTGGAAATTTTAAAAAACTTAAGTGGCCAGTACGGGGATCGAACCCGCGACCTTGGCGTTATTAGCACCACGCTCTAACCAACTGAGCTAACCGGCCACGACAAATGCATTAAAGACGTTACAATTTATACGTCTTCTACGTTTATTGCTTGAGCGAGGGTAAGACTGCTCACGTGACCCAGTAAAATGGCGACCACAATGCAGAATGGATTTGAATGTGAGTACGCCGTATTATTAGCTAACTGTTCGTAAATAAACCAGTGTTTTAAATTCATATTGTTGCAAACCGTCGTCGGTGGCCTTTCATTGCATTACAACGCACGTGTTCGCCTTTGCGGTTTAGTGTAAAAAATACATCCGTTCGTTCCGTTTTATCATCAGTTCAACCACGTTACCTCATCGTTTATTGTGCGTCGTTACTCAGCTGTTTTCACTTTCAGCTCATTCTTTTTTTAAATATTTTCAGGATTTAAACTGAGTGGGTCCGTTTTGCTGGAAATTTTGGATCTGCTGGTTAATTGATCGTCATAATAATCAAATCACAGAATCAGGATGGCCCTAAATGTCTTTGGTAAGCAGCATCACACCTCACATGTTTCTATTTGTGCATGTATGTATGTGTTTTTGTACCTTGTTTGTAATGTATTTAGCCTTAGGTCAAATTGGGATACCCCGCTATGTTTATAAGTCAATATTTTCAAGTACTGTACTAAAGTATCATTTTGAAGCACTTGTATACTTTAGTTCTTCAATTTTGTGGAACTTAAAACTTCTTTTCCACTAAATTTCTGAGGAAAATAAATAAATTCTTCCTCTGCTACATTTATGTCCTAATTATATTTACTGGTTGCTTGACAGACTAAAGTTTTACAAACATACCATATGGTCATCTTAGAAAATATGATGCATGAATCTATCCGGCAGTGAATAAAGTAGTTAAATCAGCTTTACTATGACCTATTATAACATGAAAGTGCTGCTTACACTGCAATAATAATGAATTAGCCAACATATAATATAACATTATAAACTCTAACAGGGCTAGCAGTGAAATCAAGTATTACTACTTAAGTAAGTACTTAAAGTTGTGTGTATTTTACGTGGTGCACTGCCTAAAATGAGTCTTTATTTCCTGTTAAATGGGACTAAAGTATTGCTTTATATTTTACGCTTTTTGGTAAGCTTTCATGTTAAATCTTAATCTGTTGTTGAAACATTGCAGCGGTTGGAAAAAAGAGGGGGAAAAGTGTAATATTTGTCATTTAAATGTAGTCTCATACTGTAAAAATGGATACTCGACTAAATCACCAATGCATTAGAATAGTCCTTGCAGCACTTGTGTAAAAAGATTACTTTGCAGACACTGTGAGTTGTCAGCAGGCGAGCTGTTTAGTCTTTGGTGTGTCTCACTGTGAGGTTGTGTTGCCTTGAGAAAGAGGGTGAGACACTTGCCCCGGGAGTTATTTTGAAGACAGGATACCGGGACGACAAGTATTGAATAGATAAGGCCGGCCGAGTGACCACAGAGTGAACACGGAGACAGGAAACAGGCTGTTAGTTTCACCCACGCAGACAACATGGAAGACTGAATCTGAAAAGATGCTGGCCAAACGACAGACTTAAGTTTTTAAGGAAAGAAACGCATGTTTTTACGATGGAAAAACCCTGCCACGATAAGGACACGATAGGACAGATAAACATCGCAGTGAGAGCTCATTTACAAGCCATCCTTTCTGCAATTTAAATTAATCTTTCACAGCTTTTTATGCGTCACAGAGTACATTTATTCACAAAGTCACTTAGTCACAGTTTATGCTCGCTGAGGTTTTTGGTGGTTTGAAAATAACTGCAGTCAGTGTGGTACCCCGAGGTAGTTGCACACAAACTACATTAAATAAAGTAGTTTAAAGCCTTCTCTTCACATGTCATGCCGTCAAACTGTTTATTTAGCTTGTTTATTCCGCAATAGCATTAATAAAGCTGCTCAATTTCCTTTAGCAGTGTCAGTTTTAAGCTGTAAAAAAATCCTGGGATTGCTTCAAAATGCCTGCGCTCTTACCCAGCAACCACTTCTCTTGCGTTAAACCAACGTTTGAGTATGTTTGGCTGAGTGGAATGTTGAGCTCCTTCAATTTAATGACAGAGTCATGATCTTATCTGGTCGATGGTTCATATCGAAATTGAGACGTCGAACAGGCAGATCAAATAATCGCAGCAGCGTGTTCTGTCCACTTGGGGGCGCTGGAGCAACAGAAATGACGAGTAGCTGTTTGAGAGCTTGTGCTTTTTCTGTCCTCAGATCACGATGAATACAGGCCACCGGTGTGGAAGTCTTACTGTAAGTAGTGAGGGAACATCTTGTGTGTTATTATCCGAATGTTTGACTTTTGTGTTTCTTGATAACGGTTTTGGCTTTTTGCTGATGATTTGCTGTGTCTTCTGCCACAGTGTACCAGCTCCAGCAGGAGGCGCCTCACCCACGCAGACTCACCTGCACCTGTGAGGTGAGAACACGCTCCCTCCTCCAGCCAGCCAGTGTTTAATTAGTCTGCCATGTCTCGCTTTAAACGCATTATTTAGTGGTAAGACTTTCTGGTATACGCTTCAATAACGTCACTTTTCTTGGAACCAGATTACAGAGGATGGAGGCTTGAAGTTGCCATTGTGGATGTGCTGTCACTTTGCATGCAATAGCAACAACCCCTTTTACCTTTTTCGGGGGGGGTTTAACACATGAAAATGCAGTTTAAATGAGGAGCAGGAGATTTGAGCACAGGCGCAGTACGTTAACTGGGTATATCCCTGCACAGATGTTTGATTTGAAATGAGACCAAAGCACCCTAAGGTGCTCAGTTTGCTGTGCCATTAGCTTGTATCTTCACTTAGGCATGTTGTCTATTCTCCAACATCACGTTCAATTACCAACTGAAACAATAATGCTGTGGTTTAAGCCTCAAGCAAGCTGAACGTTTCACAGTGTGTCCTTGTGTGTCTGTTAGTTGTCCGCTGACTCGGCTTGTAGCCGAGCTGATTGTTTTCGCTGTAGTTCACCAATCTATTGTCTTTTTATTCATGTTGGTAAAAGCACCTTTAGTGTTGTTATAATACTTGCTTCTGTAGCAGTGAGTCGAAACAAAAGTACAGCGGCTCTTCACTCCTGTTGTTCCTCTTTTTCTCAAAAGGAGAGAGCGCTATTAGTAATATTTAGTTCATGATAAGTACAGGCTCCGTCCTAGCTGAAGGTATCCACCTAAAACCATGCACCAGCACCTCAACCATGGGGGGGTATGTGTGTGCCACCAGCTGTGTGTGTGTGTGGGGGGGACAGCGAGGTTCTGGGGGAATCCAATGTGGATTAGAGAATGGGGGGGGATTGTGCGTCTGGTGTTTGTGTTAATCTGTAAAAGACAGTCCTGTTAGGGCATACTGTGTCTGTGTGTGTGTGTGTCTGTGTGTGTCTGTGTGTGTGTGTGTGTGTGTGTGTGTGTGTGTGTGTGTGTGTGTGTGTGTGGAGATGCTAAATTAACAGCTGTTGGCTTTGATGCCCTGGTCAGGTAGTCGGTGCTGACCCACTTAAAGTCATCAGACAGACAGAACAGAGGAGCCCCCCCCGCTACTGGCAGCTCTGTATGGTCTGCTGGGAGTTCAGCCATATGTGATTTAATGATGCACCAATAAGCACTTATCTAAGGCTGGTACTTTTTAATTTGTGGCAGGTCTTAAATGACTTAAATGAAGGAGAGACTGTCCTTTAGACAGAGGACCTCTGGTTACATTATTATTATTATTATTATTATTATTATTATACAGGTTTACCAAAACACTAGCTAAAAACAAGGGCAGATACAGTCTATGTGCACCTCATGTCAAATCCTCTCACAATTGATTGTTTTTATTGTGCACGTATTAGGCTAAAATTGTGCGTGTGCCTCTATATTTTATTGTCTGTCCCTTTCACTCTCTCACACACACACACACTTACATACATTACGTGCAATATTCTCTGCGCCCACACACTCACGACGAGCACGGTGTGTGTTTGTGGTGGCATTTCACGCACTATACATATATTGTTGTTGTGAGGAATGTTGTGCTCTCCTACAGAGAAATATGACATTGTGATCGTGCCATGTAAACATTTTAGCTGTACTTGTACCTTCTCACCGTTCCCTTTTAGTGTTTTACAGACGACATATTGTCCTTTTCCTTGCAGGGAGACAACCGACCTAAATACTATGGAAGAGAGTGAGTTGGCCTTCTCTTTATCAGTACATTACATGAGGCACATTCCCTCAATTCATCTCCACCTCCACATACGTAAAAACCTGTTTTGTGGAGGACATCTTGACTTATAATTTGCTTCTCTTCACATCCAGGTACCATGGGATGATCTCAAGAGACGAGGCCGACCGGTTGCTGAGTCAGGCCGAAGGCAGCTACCTTATCCGAGAGAGTCAGAGGCAGCCGGGCACGTACACGCTGGCTCTGAGGTAATGTCTGTGTGGGTATGAATCCCCTTCGCTCTTAGCAGGAACTGTTGTTTGAATTTGGGTTTTGGGTCAGTTTGCTCTATTCATAGCCGTGTCAGTCTTCCACCTGCACTCGGCTCTCCCCGTGGTTATAATTACCTTCCATAAATACCCCTTCATAATAAACTAGCGTCCCGCTCTGGGTCGGCACAAATGGAAAGGTTTGATTTTGGGTTAATGATGTAACGGTGCAGTTTTATCTCGCGGTGGTTTCATTGTGATCCGCTGAGGAGCAGATAATGGGTTGGCCCAGTTCAGTGTCTGTCTGTCATACAGTTTGTGCCATTTTCTGACTCTGTATTATCTCAGTAAACTGCTGCAGTATTATGTGCATAAAGGGGGGAAGCATGAGTAGAGTCTGTCCATCAACTAGCCTATTCTCTCTTCTTTTGTTGTATTTTTGCTTTGAAGCTTCCTATATTTCTTTTTTCTTTGAAACTAAAACCAGCCAGTGTTCTCACTTTGATCAGATCTGATATTAAAAATAAGCATAACTAAGATTTCAAGCATCAATTTTACAACCCAGATGCCTAATTGACTTACAAGCCGAAGGTGTCCTCCTTCGTTCCATCCAGGTTTGGGAACCAGACGAGAAACTTCCGTCTCTACCACGACGGGAAGCACTTTGTTGGAGAGAAGAGGTTCGAGTCCATCCACGACCTGGTCACAGACGGCCTCATCACACTCTACATCGAGACAAAGGTGTGTGTCCCTCATCCTCTGTCCTCCTTAACAGCACAGTTAGACCCACTAATCAGAGCTGTAGTCAGTGAATGCTGATTATGGAGCCCATGTTTACCAGACCTTCAGCAATGAAACAATGTGGTTTCACAGGCAGGAACAATAATAATTGACACTGAAATGATATCCACCTGCGACTGTAACCGTCTCTTCTGTCAGGCGGCGGAGTACATCGCTAAGATGACCATAAACCCCATCTACGAACACGTCGGCTACACCACCCTGAACCAGGAGCCCACCCCGAAGAAACATCTGCCGCAAAGCCCCGAGGCCCCGGATGGACCCGCTCCGGCCAAAGACGGCCATAACGCTGAGGAGAGGGTGAGGACACACACGCATGCATGAATGTTGTCATTATATAGTATTGAGTGTCATTCTGAGGAAGTATCTCCAGCTAAGGAGGGATATAGCGGAGCTTTTAGAGGCTGCATGATAATAAACCATTAATCACAGCATAACATCTATTAATATCTTCAAAACTCATCACTCTCTGCAAGAAATATGGAAATGGGAACTGTGTAGGAACTCAGGCCGAGAGCATCCTTCTAGAGTAGAGACATTAAGAATAACAAATGTGTGGAACACAGATGTTTAAATGACGCTGAGTCACTAGATCTCACCACCATGAATAAAGCTTACGTAAATATGGTTAGGAAAGTAGATGAATGTTAAGAATGTGAATGTTGCTGCATGTACAGTACTAGGATGGAAGGATTAGAGCTGAGGAACATGGTGAAGGAAAGAAGAGGAGGAGGAGGAGGATGGATGGATGCAGAGGAGAGATGGCCTCCAGCCAAAGGCTCTGCAGTAAAATGACATAACTGCAGTTAGCCTGCAGAAACCTGCTACCTCCCAAAAGTATTTATGAATGGACTTTGTTGTTGGCTCATTAGTTTCCATTCAGCTGTGAGGTCATTTACGGGGGAACTTTTTTTTTTCCAACAGATGGAGCTTTTCTTTAGAGTTTGAAAGCAGATGTTTGGAGATGTGAGGTTTACTGTGTGAACGCGGGAGATGCTAGCTCAGATGCTAATCGCTGGGCAACCTTTCATGTAAATGTTCAGCTCTGCAGCTGTGTGTGTTTGTGCAGGTGGGTGCATGAAAAAACCAGGCAGCAATGCAGTCCAGTTGAAAAAAACAAACGAAGAAGTGTGGGCAGTGTGTTTATCTGCTACACCAGTACTGAACCTCCGGAGGCCTTGTGTGACCTGCAGTGCATGACCACCTACACTGCACCTCATACATCACTGTGTGTGTGTGTGTGTGTGTGTGTGTGTGTGTGTGTGTGTGTGTGT